>NC_139623.1:34829581-34977081 GCF_964638095.1 Poromitra crassiceps
TTATCCTGCCGATAATCTTAATAATATCCTGTAGTGCGTGGTGCGCCACATTTACAAATCTTGTAGTGTGTGCATGTTTGAGATTCTAGGGAAGATAATCTGGGAAGATTCTCCTGTAGTGCGTGTCACAGCCAGATTTCAAAATCGGCTAGGATTGTCAGAATCCTGTAGTCTGAGCCCAGCTTTAATCAAGCAGGGCTGGGTCAGGGAGAGAGGGTCCGTGTGTGATGTCACCTTATCAACTGGGCAGCTGTTAATGTCGAGCCCTGTGTCAAACTGGTTGGTGTAGCTAGCGTGAAATACCTCCAAATAGGTGATCCTTTGGCTTGCTCAATGCTGTTAGCTGCTGCTGCCTAGCCTACATCAGCTTGTTTGGAAACAGCCAGGCAGGCGTGCTGAGCACGTTGCTAGCGTATGACGTCACACGCTGCACACACATAGAATTAGAGTGAATAGAATGGCCTCTATAGATCGGTCTATGGATCGGGCCATTTGCCACCGATTCCCGATCTAGAATTTTGTGCTATATCGGGGCCGATACCCGATACCAGTATCGGTTCGGCGCATCCCTAGGTGCAATGGTACTCATCACTAGGCTTGGGCCATACCCATCGTGATGTAGTCCCGGGGATGGGGGGATTGTATTTTTATGTTTCGTTTTTCTTTTTATATAATTATTGTTTCAGGTATACATTACATATTATGAATACTAGTATGAATAAATAAAGGACTGAGAGGTTGATCTGCTGTTCACTTCCTTTGTTTCTTCTTCTACTCCCTTTGCAGCAACAAAGTCCTTCATGTCCTTCCCAGCTTCCGTGCTGAAGTGCATTTTCTTGTCAAAATAAAAGCCCTGTGATGCTGCCACTAAAATAACAGCAGTTCAAAGTTTTATTTGTCACATGGCAAGGTACAATTTACAATAAACAAAGCAGTGAAATGAGGGTCAGACTCTGCAGCAGGGCAGACTGTGCAAATACAAATTTTGATATTCGATTTAGTGAAAAATATTGCATGTGGTGGGAAATATCGTGATATCGGATATAGGCCCAACCTTAACCTTAAACACATGCGGTTGACAAAAGTATGCTAGGAAATAAGCAAAGATGTCAGAAGAGAGTTTGGGCCATTTGGATGAAAGAAGTAAGATGGTGTGGTCAACCGTTCCTTTAAATGCTTCTAATCTACATAGATTGAAATGGTTCTCTATAGCTGATTGGTTGGATTGAAAGGCTCTATATAGCTGATTGGTTGGAGCACTAATGCTTCTGCCGAGCTAAGAGCTTATGGGTTCGATTCCCACTGGGGCCGCCCATGCTACAGATGTATGCACTCATGTTACTGCAAAGTGCCTCGGCTAACGCATCGACCAAATGACACATTATGCTGCGTGGATACGAAAAGTCACCCAAAGGAAATAGCTCTGAGAAACGTGACGTCGTATAATTTTTCACTCCAGTCCCCCCCCCCCCCCCCCCCCCCCCCCGAGAGTCTCCTGCTTCTAGTTGATGTGTCAGTGCAGCTGCAGTGAAGTGGTCGCTCCTGCTCACCCTGTCAGACAGGTAGTGTGGTGCTGTTGTTGTGCTCCGGTGAGTAATGATGACGTGCAGGAGAGCTGAGTCAGTCAGTTTGATATAAATATACTGCTGCTATCACATCACTACACTGACTCCCATAATGGTGAATGCGTTACGTAGCCCAGTAGTGAGTGACCTCATTCTATACAAGGGAAGTGTCAAATGAAAATAATTGTAAAATCTAGTTAAATTACCCCTTAAAGCAAAAAGTGCTTAAAATTAATGGTTTTGTTAGGTTATCAAAATTTTTACTACTGTAACCTGCACTAGACTATAATTGCAACCCCATTTCGCACAATAAAATATGCAAGAGCGTTTGATTTTGTTTGTGAAGAACCTGTGCATGCCTGAGAACAATTCTTTGCGTGACAAATTGTTATTGCCAACTGCCACCTTTTTTACTGAGTGGATTGATTGATTGATTATAGGTTCAATCAAAACCACAATTCGTAAACCATGACAGCCTTGAAACATATTCATTTCCATATCAGACTGAGCACCTGTTTCCACATGCGGGGACATTTTCTTGTGTGAGCAGGTTCCAAAGACTGGTGACTGTTGATGTATAATGTGATACGACACATCTGAAAAAGAGGGATCGTTTCCAAGCTTGGGTTCTCACATTTTCTGCCTTTGTTTCAGGACTGTACAAGAAATCTGGCAAGTTAGTATTTCTTGGCCTGGACAATGCTGGCAAGACAACCCTACTGCACATGCTCAAAGATGACAGATTGGGACAGCATGTGCCAACTTTACATCCGAGTGAGTCGGTGCTACACTTAAGCACTCACACACACACACACACGAATAACATACGGCCTACACTATAACCTACACATAAAAATATTAATGTAGGCTATTTAATAGGAGGAGGCTGTGTTGAAATGCAACTTGAGCCTATTTTAATACAACTCAAAATTGTGCTGGCCTGGTGTCCGGCAGATTTTAATTTGTCGGACTTTGATTAATTTTACCGGACAATTACCAGACAACGGAAACTCAGCTGCACATGCTGAACATTGTTGCCACCATTTTGGATTTTTTATTTTAGTTTAGTTTAGTTTTTTAACCTTTTTCAAATCTTCCTATCATTAACCACAGGTGAGACTGACACAAAATTTGTCAAGTAAATTAATTTGGTGTGGCTTTACTTGGCTAAAGTACCGGTTTAAAAACAATGAATCCTCTTGGAATTCAACAGGTTGGTCAGAAACATAATTTTAATTATGCCTACCAAGCGACATACTGTATGCTGAGATTATAATTAGAAAATATGGCCAGTTGAACTTCTATTGTGGTGTGATAATAAAGACTCCAGTACCCACAATGCCTTGCAGGGCAATAGGAGCACTTTGCCACTACTTCATGGGGGCTTGAACTAAGGCCTCAGTTCTGACTATACAATCACTCATCACTGCACACTGTTCACTTGTGAGCTGCTTGACTTTTCACATGAGTTTTGAGCTTTAACCATAACTGTTTTTCTTTTCTCCACCAGCCTCGGAAGAGCTGACTATTGCTGGCATGACCTTCACCACCTTCGATCTTGGAGGCCATGCACAAGGTGTGTGTTTGTTGTTGTTGTTGTTGTTGATGATAATGTGTATGTGCTCAGGATGCTGTGATACCACTTGGTCACTGCTGATATGATCCGTTTCATGTAACTGAATACAAATGATTGAGATAACTTTGCATTCACTAGAGGAAATGTGCGGGGAGAAGTCAATCTTGAAGCAGCACAGAAGGGGAATTTCCCCCTATGAACATTTGCTTACTGTCACAGCACCGCCAGCCCCAGGCATCGTTATTATTCATATTGTCAGGAACTCGTTCGTCTAGGGCTTCCAGCGGCCGCAGCTGCTATGATCATAGGATTAAGAAATAGGAAAATGGTTGCCTCAGCTTAGTGAGTTTGAATGGGGCTTACCTGTTGATGTACCACTGCTAGCATCTCGCTCCTCTGGCAGATCACCAGCCCTCCCCTCGATGTCCGCTTGCCAATACATTTAGGGACACATGAAACTTGAAGTTGACACACTCCATTATGAAAAGGGGAAATACACAATCCATCTCTCCATCTTACGGCTTATAAGAACAGCATTGGCCATGTGGTTCGCTACGCTACTCTACGAGAATCACCAGAGAGTGTCTTCACCCAGAAAACCCGTAAGCTCCACCCAAACTTGATTGAACTCAAACTGAAACTAATATGAGAATACACAAGGGTCCTCCATTATGAACTTATTTGTAGTGGCATGCGGCGCCTTGCATATTGCGCAACATATTGTGGGCACAGTATTATAGGGAAAGCTTACAGTACGATAATCGTGGTTGCTCCATATCACGGAAAAACTGTATATTGTTACATCCGTAGGGTAAGATAAGGAGAGGGTTAGTTAGTTTTGTTGTACAGTATGTGTTACAGCAGCACAATGCAAAACTTACGTGTGTGTGTGTGTGTGTGTGTGTGTGTGTGTGTGTGTGTGTGTGTGTGTGTGTGTGTGTGTGTTCCCCCAGCCCGCAGAGTGTGGAAAAACTACCTCCCCGCCATCAACGGCATCGTCTTCCTTGTGGACTGTGCGGATCACCCCAGATTGGCCGAATCAAAAACAGAACTCGATGTGAGTACCTGCCTGACCACTATCACACCACAGATACGGTGCAGAACTCCCCTAACATTCAAATAACTAATTATGGGTCTAATTGGTGTTAACCACATCATGAAAGTTGAGATTATGGTAGTTAAAGTGTAACTAACCCCCAAAACACCTTTTTCAGCTTTTAACCAATATGGCTTTTGGGGTGGTGTGTGAAGAATTCTGGCCAAAATTTCCTTGAGGCCAAACTGTTACATAATACAAAATGCATCATTTTCACCAGGAAAAGTGTCTTCTAATGGGTTGAAACCTTCTTTTTTTGGGGGCCCTCTAAAATGGCCGATTTGGTTCCATCCTACGTCATGGCCAACTCATGTGAAAAATGTTTTTTTTCTTCATGTGATTATTATTACTGTAGTTCACGCCAGAAGAGTTGCAACATCTCCATTCACTCCAATGGACCCATTTTTAGCGCAAGCCCTTTAACAACGCAAGGCATCATGGGTAATTGCTACTTACTGTGCTAATGTTAGCGGATAGTTAGTTATGTTACATGGCAGTAAAACGCCACTGAATGACCAAATTGATATCACTTTTAACCATTTTGAGTAAGACTGTTTCCATATGGATCACCAGCGTTAGTTGTGTATAACGTGGCTATATTTATAACGTTCTCTATCTGATACACTGAAAATACTGCCTGTCATACAAAAAATAGAAAGAGGGGTTGGGAGGCGGGCCATAGCGTCTCCGTCGATTATTTGATTTGACAGTTTTGGGCACTGGCGTCGGCGTTGGCCAATCCTGGCGTGTTCCGCCCCCCAAATCGAGTGTGTTCTGGCTCAAAGCGAGTGGGCTCTGGGACAACCAGCCTCTCTGAGGCACGCGCCAGTTACGCTACCTTTTAGAAGCATTGCAGTAAATAAAAACAATATTCCTGGAATGCGAGTTTAACGAACCAGTTACATGTCCTCTGCATTCTACATCAAATGAAGACATTACTCTTTGTTTTATTTTGTTTGTTACATACTTATTGGCCAAGTTATTATTATTATTATTATTATTATTATTATTATTATTATTATTATTATTATTATTATTATTATTATTATTATTATAGAATAGAATAGGAATTCTGCCAGGGTACAAGGGACTATAGGCAGCCATCTTACCAGTAGAATACCGTTTAGCCAGAAATCTGGGGGGGTAAGTCCCCCTTGAAGTTGGTGTCACGGAAAAAGTACAATAGACTAACTTTCAAACAGTTCTCTATTGTCTTAAGTTACTTTAAAGTGGCATCCAAACAGCCTTTAAAGAACAATATCAGCACGATTGTTTTTTTGTTTTTTGTTTTTTACATTTTCCACTCCTTCTAGGGGTGTCGCGGTACCTGTATTCGTCCCGTGAAGTCACGGTTTTGGCATCACGGTTCGGTGCGTGAAGCGACACGACGAATACGTCGAATCCAGAAGGTGGTGGTAAAGCACCTAAATGCTGTTTGAACGCCATAAACGCCACAGAAGGAGACGCACCAAAACAACACATGAGCCATAGAAATCAGCGTTCACTGAATGAAATGTTTTGTGGAGAGGAAACATTACCGGGGGTCGCTCCAGCGTGTTTACAAGCCGTAGCTTCCATGCTACTTCACAAAACTATAACAACATTCAAGCGGCCAGCTGCTCCCCCTTTACCGTCGTCAAAAAAGCGAGTGCAGAGCAGTATCCTAATGACTTTTATGACTCAGGCGATGAGCTGTTTTGCAAATTCTGTCAACATCAAGCCAATGAGGTAAGCTTGCTAATGTAAGTAACATTACGTAGCCGCAACGCGCAACTATAAAGGACTTTCCTTTAGTCCTTTATAGTTGTGCGTCGTGGCTAAACGTTGCATAACACTGACAAAGCTGTTAACTTGTAAACAAGCAACTTACATTGCGTGAGATGACAAGCAAAATAGATGCTGTGAGGAAGAGGGGATGAGTAGCAGAATTCAGAAAAATTCAAAGGGAAAAAAACTTGGGATTTGTTGCTTTTTTCTCCGTTGTACCGTATTCGTACCGAACCGTGACCCCGAAACCGAAGTACGTACCGAACCGTGACACCCCTAATTCCTTCAATGTTAATTGTGACCGTTTTTACATGTATGCACCAGGATTAAAGATAGTTTTTAATTTGTTTTGCCATAGCACTGAGGCTCATTGGTTGGTAAAGGCCAACCTTTGCACATTCACGCCTGTTCTCTGGACTTTGTGGTAAGTCATTCTGGGAAATGTAGGAAATATCTGACTCAAGTTGAAGTAGACAAGGCAGGTTGAAGGAGAGTGACAACCTCTGGCTTTATGGTTTTTGTCCCAAAAGTAACTCTTCCTCTGTCCTCTCAGGCACTAATGACAGACGAGACCATTGGAAACGTGCCTATCCTGGTCCTGGGCAACAAGATCGACAGACCAGAAGCCATCAGCGAGGAGAAGCTAAGGGAGATATTTGGATTGTATGGACAGACAACAGGCAAGGTGAGGGGAAACAGTGCTCATCTCTCTCCCAGTCCAGCAGTTTTCCTTGTAGTGATGGTTTACCGGGGTAGAACATTTCCAATTTTTAGTGTCCGACTGTACCTCAAAGCTTTCGCAAATGGCTTAAGAGAGAGTGATGCGTGCCAATAAATAAACAGTTGTCAATTCATGATACTTTCTCATCTCTTAAAGAGCGTGGTGCAGGTAAAAAATAATACTATTAATTTACAGTTAGGACTCAAGATTCTTATGGAAATACCCCCCCAAAAAACAAATTAAAACATGCCCCCAGGGCAGAAATATGGAGAAAAAGGTGGCACTAAAAAAAGTAATCTGGGCAGATAACACCTGGGACTTCACCCGGGCTACTGTACTTACTGTAATAATAATAACATATAGTCAATGTGTACAGCAGAAAACTTCCAAAAACACCAGACCTTAGATAATTATTGTATTTGTATGCTAATTTACCTTCAACAATGATCATTTTGACCCTCTGGTACGATAATTCAACACTGCCCAGAATGCATTTCGGCACTGAAGGAGCAGAGAAAAATCAGCTCTGCCATTTTTCCCCCCAAGGCAACTTTCTGTATAGTTTGGGCTCTATCTATGCTTAATATGGCACTTCATTAAGTTTTGATACTTTCAGTAGTCAAACATAACTATTACTAAAACTAGTTGACCCTAGGGCATTCGTCGACTAGTAAAACCACTAGTCGACAGCGACACTGTGCTTAGTAGTCGACTAGTCGTCATTCTTGGTTTTCCCTCTTTCCACAGTGTAGTGTTAATAATGCAGTACATCAGATATGCCACTGGGGGGCGCTGTGGGTACCTTGCGACCCTTCCAATCGACGAAGAAGAACGAGTGCAACAACCATTTGCTAAATAACAAACCTCACATCACTTTCTTTTCGTTTTTATTTTAGAATACTAGTGCGGCCAGTTGTTTGTACGTTGTCAGGAAAGTCACTTTTGATGGATACTAGGAAGCATCCTCCTGGACTGTAATGGTAAATGGCAAAATGGTAAATGGCCTGCATTTATATAGCGCTTTTATCCAAAGCGCTTTACAATCAGTAGGTAGTCTACATTCACCCATTCATACACCGATGGCGGCAGGCTGCCACGCAGGGTGCCTACACACCATCGGGAGCAAGGAGGGTTAAGTGTCTTGCCCAAGGACACAACGACAGCAGCTGGGAGGGAGCGGGGATCGAACCGCCAACCCTTGCGTCATTGGCCGACCCGCTCTACCTCCTGAGCTAAAGCCGCCTCTCTGTAATGTGGACAGCAGCCCAGGCTAGGTTGCTAACTAACGTTAAACGCTACTTTAGGAAACCCTTTCCTCGCGCCCCAAAGCAGGACTACACAGCCAGCAGGATAGCAGCATGGCAGACCTTCAAGTGTAAGTGGAGTTCGTTTTAACCATGCTTTATTAAATGACTAGCTGTCATTACTTAAGTAACGTTACCCATTTGTTTGTGAATAAGGCAACGTTATTGTTAGCTGGGTTTCACACTTTTAATTTGAAGGCCGAAAAGGGAAATGGTGTGATAGTACATTGAATTGACACTGGTCTGTCAATTCTATCATTTCACACGTACCATTTCCTTTTTTCGTCTTCAAATTAAAAGTGGAAAAACAATGAAACGTTAGCGTGTGAAGCCTCTGCCTATCTGGATTATAAAAGTATAATGTTAGAGAAAACCGCTATCAGCCATGCCGTTTCATACTAATTTATTGCCGAATGCTTTGGGAATCAAGCTTGGTCAGAAAAGGTCTAATACATTAGTTATGCCTGCATCTCAATAGCCCAGCTGCCTGGTTGTATTTGAGACCTTTTGACGTGAGTTGAGCGTTTTTATTGGGGGGAGAAAAAAACTCTGACTAGTCGACTATCTTTAGGGACGACTAGTAACATTCACTAGTCGTGAATGCCCTAGTTGACCCCCAATATGCAATTGGGGTTTCAAAATACGCCTATTTGGAAATATCGTTTTGGAGAACCAGAGACAGCCGACCGACCAGCTCATCTAATCCGGCTCTAGACTGGTCTCAGGCGGATAAGACGGACGGCGTACGGAGGTAATGATCCGAGGGAACGTTTATTAAAAACGTCACAGGTGTTATTGCTCGATTTGTGGTTTTCATGTGCGCATGCCAGCTGTTTTACAAAAACAAGTCTAGATGCAGCTATATGTGGGGGGGAAATAAAATAATCCTAATTGCTACAGAAAAGTCCCACATATTAATGCAAAGTGGTCTCTAACCTGCACCATGCTCTTTAACTTGAATACTTACTGTATTATACAATGTTGTTAAGAATAGCTAAATAAATAAATACATAAATAATGCTACATGAGAAATAGAAAGCTTCAATATATGTGACAGGTGCTGGCGTTTCGACCCACAACAAGGCAGAGGTCATTTTTCTGATTTTTACAGATTCTGAAATGGCAGACTGGAAGCTTTCAAATGATGTGTCACACATTGTAATCTGAAAGAAATTGAAGGAGATATGCTTATTTGATTGTTCACACTCTGGGAAGGAGAAGCTGAGAAATCACCTCTCAAAGTTTGAGAAGTTTTTCACACCTGGGGCAGCCAGGCAAGGGGGAGTGAACAATAGCTGCTCATTTACATTAACCACTCCCCATTCACTACAGCTGATCACTGTCACTCTGACACACTGGGACACAGGCCACAAGTAAGACAATGATAGAATGTAATAGCCTACTGTTTAGGTGATGGGTTTCATACACTTTCTGTAATAAAACATCTGAAAGCAAAAATCTTATCAAATGGGGTACGTGCGGTCTAATTTTGAGGTATCCATTCTTTTATCACTTCTCATCTGGATTATTGTAATTATTATTACAGGTGTGCCTATTATGTTCTTTTGGGCTCCTTGTGCAGAGAAAATTCCCTGAGGGGCAATAAAGGTTTCATTCATATAATAATAATAATAATAATAGGATATAATATGAATAAAGATTTGATAAGAGACAGGAGCTGCTGAACAAAAATAAAACACACACACACACACACACACCGTGGCTAGCAGGCCTCGCTAGCACGCTAAAGTTTTCCTTTGTTGTCAACAAGAGATGTGTGTGATGGGGTATGCTAGCAGTAAATACAGAGGTGGGTACTTTACCCACCGTGTTTCCCCTCATTGATTGTTACAGTTGATCTGAAAATAGGCGAGTAATCTATGGTTTATTTATGTCCTGCCAAAGAACTTATTGATAAGAAGTGCTGGAGAGGGACAATCGCACACAAGAGACCCGCCATTTTGGAGACACCCATGACGATGACACCACGCAAAAGGAGCCGATTTTTGGGCCAAAATGGCGGCAGCGCTGACATAACACTCGCTTCTTTCTTTGTTACTCTTCGACTACTCCACATGTCAAAACGTGCTAAAACATTTATATTATACAGTCTATGGCACATGTATCTATATATCATAAGTATATGTTCGCACAGTCCTAAAACAGAAACAAAACGTAACTTTAGGGCTCATGATTAAATACAAACTCACCAAGGAGGGAAGTGGTCCACACTGCTGCAGCCATCTAGGCTAAGTAAGTCCCATAATGTTGTGTGTTGTGCTGTGTTCTGCGCCCGGACCGCACTCGCAGATAACGTTTAAAGAATCTTCTTTAATCCAACAATCAGTGTACACGCACCCGGTGTTAGTGTTTCACGGGAAGCAACATTAACGTTACAACTGGCATTCCCTGTGAATTCTCCACTGTGCAGGAATGTAAACACAAGGGCTGATTGGCGGATACCCAAACAAAGGCCGGCCGACACCACCCGAGCAGCCAATCAACACTGCTATGCAAATCCTTTTGCTTCCGCATTCTCCGCAGCAGAAAACTACTCTACTTTTATTTAACAAGATTAACGCATTTAATGATCCCAAAACGTCTTCATTTTATATGGAATGGATAGTTCAAATAATATATTTTGTACTATTGTAAAAAATGCAAAAAGAAAATTCAAGAAATAACTTTGAACCTCTGTAGTGGAGAACTGATAGCCACGAGTTGCGGAACCAGGCGACAGCAGCCGTCACATATATCGGTATCGGCAGATATTGCTTTTGGTGATCGGCCCCAAAAATCCTGTTCAGACCACCTCTCGTTGTAAGTCTTGTACAAACCAGATAAGATGAAACTCATGATTCCTGTCGGGGCTTAAAATTCGGCGCGGGATTGCGAGATTCGCGCATCTTTTTGGAAATTCCCACATATTTTCAATTTATTAAGGGGGAGTAATCACAGCCCCCGGGCCAGACACGGCCCTTAAAACGATTTCATACGGCCCGCCACTTGATATAAAGTTATAGTGAAATCAGGCCCACACCTCCACTTGTTGTAAAACACAGAGCACGCTCCCGAGGTGCTGCCTTCATGCAGACGAGCCGCACTTCACACCAGGGTTGCCAGATAAATTTCCATAGATGTGCAGTTCCTTGGGTGATTTTGTGTGCATTTTGGCGGGTTTTGAACTCTTTGTGCTGGAAACCGTCAGCAGTATCTTGCAACACGGCTTCACACTCTAGGCCAGCGGGATCATCACTGCATGTAAAATCCACCTCTAACCCTAACCCGAGTGAAAAACCAAGTGGAAAGAAAAACATTTGCACGCTAGAAAAGGTTGTCTTTTGTTGAGAAGTGAACATGTCGCTGTCAAAAGGCAAAAGAAAGGTTTATGACGAGCACAGACAGTTCCAGGAGAAGTGGGAGAGTGATTATTTTTTCGTCGAGTTGAAAGGGAATTTGCCTCATTTGCAAAGAGAAAATCGCCGTACTAAAATAATATAACCTGAAGAGAATAAGCAGGGATGCAAACTAGTCACCTTTAGGTAACAGTGAGTCACCTTTTTCATCCCAAAATATGGCACTTGAATGAAAGATTTTGTGTCTGCCCTGGTATCAGTCACATTTTTAACTATCCATGACTTTGCATCCCTGAATAAGAGTGAGTCTAATTACGGTACTATGTCTTTTGTCATTGTGTTTTATCTGGATACTAAGCAGCCCCATAGGCTTTCGGTTGTATTAAAGCATTTATTTTTTGTATTGAGTGATACACTTTACTAAAACACTCATATCATATTATAATATCCCAGGTGTGCATAAACTACAGGTTAAGTAAAGTAAAAAAAAAAATGTGAAATTATTATTGGTTATCGGACAGGAGAAGCAGATATTTACCGGTTATCTTATCAGCTGAAAAAATCCCCCCAAAGTCTATAAATCCCCCCTATCTGAAGAACATAAGGGGGGAATTCCCCGCCAGTTTGCAAAGTGAATTTTAAGCCCTGCCTGTGGAGATGAAAATAGAAACTTCAACTGCATTGTCTTTATTTAAAGACTGCACAACAACCCAAAGGTGGATTATGACATGATGGGTCCGCAACCCAAAATATTCTGGAAACCGATCTCGAAATCACCGGGCTTAGTTACATTGTCAAAGTGGGCTCAAGTCCCTGGTTGGATAATATACTGTTAGCTGGTTGGCTTGTTGCTTAAAACACAGTAAATGTTATTTAAAAAAAAAGTACACCCACATAAAAAAGAAAGAAAAAAAAAAACTGTGCTTACAGTAGTTACAGTATTTTCTGTCTCCCTTCTTAACATGTTTGCCAAGTGAAAGAAACTGATTACCCTCCCCCGTCATCCTCTCCCACCCCCCAGGGCAACATTGCCATGAAGGAGCTGAACACAAGACCACTGGAGGTGTTCATGTGCAGCGTGTTGAAGAGGCAGGGCTATGGAGAGGGCTTCCGCTGGCTCTCCCAGTACATCGACTAGCACAGCCACGCCCAGCACCACCGCCGCCACCACCACCATCAGCGGGGCGCTCGACCTGACCACCAGGGCGCCCGCCGCTGCCACCAGTACCACCATACTCAGCCCCATGTTTGGTTAAATAAGTCTGCCTCCACCGTCAGAGAAACCAGTACAACTTGATCCCAATAGACTTTTATTGGTCGAACATTTTGATACCACACTTACGAGCATACATACTTACATAAATACATACATACTTACATACGCTCATTTCTATCTCTCTCTTTCTTTTTCTAAGAGAGTAACATAGCATCGGTTCCACAGCAGAGGTGTTCAAATTCAGATGGATGAATCCTTTCTATATCCTTTCCTGCCTTCTCCCCCTCCCATTTTGCCATCTGTTGAGTGTGATGATAAATGCATTATAACTGTACATGACTCTATTGGTATAATGACTCCCGAGTCCCAAACCCTGCCCCCCCCACCAACGCTTTGCAAGCGATGAGAGAGCGATTATAGTTATACTTGTTGCAAAAATACAATTTTTTTTTACCAGTAGACATTCAGCATAGTATTTAATCACCATGTTTTGGTTTTGTCTTTTCTCACTTTCATTTTCTTTTTTACATGGGTTCAATAGACAAGACAAGTATGCCCAGGTATACAGCCTTCACTCTAACAACATGTGTCTGTGTGGCTGTACCCATATATTCAAACTAGAAATAGCCTGTGCTTTGCACGCCCATTTCTAGCTTCTCGCGCTTTGCACGCTCATTTTTACCGCTGCCTCCAGTTGGGCAATTGTGCGCCGTGCGCCCCGTGGAATCCTCCACCTTATTATAGTAGTGAGATGGAGCAGTGCATTTATCTCAGTGTATCAGAAATAAGATCCATTTTCTTTTGTCACAGGTGATTTGGAAGTTAGGACAGTCTCATTCAGGGACAGGACTTTTCTATCTTGTGGGCACAGTAGCACTGAATGGATTTAACAAGTCTTGTCGGCTCCGTTTTTTTAGAGAAGCTTTGGGTGGAGGGAGACCACACACAACGGACTGATTTTTAATACAAAGTAGTATTGGCTATAACCGTCTCTCACCCATGTGAGGTTTGATCATGTAATTGCATAGATGGCACAATGATCAGTTGATGAAAAGAAAACTATTTAACTGTGAATTAAACTATTGAAAAAATACAATAATGAGGAGGGGGGGGGGGCTTGATAACATGCAGTAAGAGAGGGAGGAGAAACAAAAACAAAAGTTGCTTGGCAGGATTGTAACATCTAGTTGTCAACGTTAGAAGCCCGTCTTACAGATGCAGCGCAGACCTTTAGTGACCAAGTGTAGATAATAGGGGACACACTTCCACAGGGGGAACAGATAGATAGGCCTAAGACACCTATAAGAAAGGGACCATATATGAAATGTACATTAACATCGTACATGGATTTTGTTTTGTTTTTATAAGCAGTGTCCCTTGATCTATATGTGCATTACCAGAAACTATTATGCATGCGTTGTTATTTTGATTTTTAATCACCATTATTCCAGAGTATACACGAGGGAAGAAGATGCCAAAATTTTCAATGTTAAGGAATTTGAGAGCTGATCGTCACGTTTTTTGTTTTCTTTTAAAGGAAACTATGGAATTTCGCATAATACACACTTTTCTGTTCCTGTCCCTTTGTGTCTCTTTTATTCCCTCATGACTACGTGATGAGCTGCTCCCACAGGGGAGGGACTTGCTGTTTGCATCATAAAAAAAATTGTAATAAATGTTTGCAATGAGTAACAGGCTTAACACTGGTCCACAATGAAGACTGTTTTTTGTCATTTTCTTTAGTTACCTTTAACGACATAAATGGAATGTTAACCATAGCAGCATAAAGAGTAGAAGCCGAATGACCCTTGTTTGTGTGCTGTGATTGGCTAGGTTCTAGCTAACCCTGATTGGTTGTTTTTTGTCAGACCTACAACCAAAATTATAATGGAATAGTATTGCCTACTGCAGCTTTAAATAACTGTTCTCTCTCAATCTGACCAGATGTCCTTTAGTAGTTTGTGTATGTAGCTAATGTACATAGACGTATGCATATAATAAAGTAAAGAGTGTACAGGTTATGGAAAACAGTCAATTTGTAAGCAGTAAAATGTCATAAAAAGCAAATTCGCTGCACAGTCTCAGCCTCTAGAGGGCGCACATAGCATGGAAAATGCTACTTTTAGACTTTATAGGAGTGCTGTGTACAATATATCTTAATACTTGAGTCTGATACAGATGACTCATACTTGGTATAAATGATAACTCCTAGATTTCTCAGTGGAGCTTGGCTTTCCCTGACTTCGACTTCACGGTAAATTCCAGATCAATTCCTGGAGTTGGAATTGGAATGGGAACATCACCCAGCGTTCAAGTAAACATAATTGGGATTGAATTGTAATGGCCAGAGAATTAAATTCCATTAATTTGTCTTGATTTGCAATATTGAAAGTATGGAATTTGATTTTAGTATTTTCCAGGTTTGAAAAAGTATGGGCAAATATGTTTCCAGACTATTGTCAATTGTGACTACTTACCGTAGTTTTTCTAAATAATAAAATTCTGAATTTAGAAGAAATTGATAATACAAGTGAGTGTTTTATCATTGCATGAGAATGTACCATAGGGTGAGTAGAGGTATTATGGGACACTTAAGCTATAGAGGCTATATTTTCATGCCTGATGAGTGAAAAAAAAATCTGAGCCCAACCTGTGAAACTACACAATCAAAATCGCATGCCCTCATTGGTGTGACATCACATATGTGGGCGGGGCAAGCTTCAAACAGGAGGTTGACCCTGCAGTGCATGAGGTGAGGAAAATGACATGCTTTAGCTAGTTTTCATCATAAGGTCATACAATTCTCATAGCTAATATATTGCACAAACTTTTGATGGAACATATGATGCATGTTTGCAACCAAAAAAAAAAAACTTTTATTTTTGGAATTAGGTTTTCATTTTGTCCCATAATACCAAACTGTATTATGGGACCATTTACCACTCTAAACAGTGTGTCTCCCATTTTTGTCATGACTTCACGAGCCAGGTCATGACACAAGGGATAGTAACATCTTGTCCTGTGTATTAATTAATAATTGTATTCAGCCTAAAAATATTGTGCCATGCCAGCAGAGGAAGTAGCTCACCCAGTTAAACATATGGATGTGGTGCAGAAGGTTGTTCGTTCAATCCCTGCATCAGACTCTGGCTTCAGAAATGTTCACATGATAACAGTAAGACAATTTATCTTTATCATCAGTAGTTTGAACACTGATATCAATAACTGATTAAGCATAACATGGACAGCCCCCCTGGCTCTAGCTCAGTCAGCTGCTTGGTGTGTAGTTATTCAATGGTTCAAATCCCACCTGTCTCATGCTTTATGCTTTCGAATCAGATGCCAAAGACCAAACTGAGAAATATAGACTGTCTAGATGTGTTTTAAAAGAAAAGGCAGCAGTATATTCACCTCATCACCACATTATCATTCATCACAAAATAATTTCAATGTCGGTAAAAGTTCAGCTGTCTATGGTTTCCTCTCCATAACGCCAGCCTTTCGTCTGGGTGTCCACTTTTAAAATGATCTAACTGAATGAAGCTCGGACCCACAACCTCAAAACTGTCATGCAGCTGTCAAACTCTGTGAGCCACGAGTCTCACAAGGTCAGGTAATTTCTATCAGAGCCTTTCAGTCTTCACTTGAGAAGTTCTTCAAAGTCCAAGCTTTCATTGAGGCTCAAACCCAAAACCTCCAAACTGTGGTGTGGCCATAGCCGCCGACAGACAGTTTGAGAAGAAGCAGGAGTAGGAGGAAGATCTGAGGCAGTGCACATATCACTTAAGTTGCGGCCTAGTTTAAAAACCACAAGAGGGGGCTCTTCTTATAAGTGTTAAATGTACTTATCAGAATTCAATATATGCCAATGCTTCATAAGAACTCCTTTAAATTGTTCAGCATACTTGGTGTAGTTAGTGCTGAAAACAATTACATTGGATTTATTTTCTGGACTAGGCTTTAGATAGTCTCTCATCCAATATTTGTCTTTAGTGCAGATGTGTTTCACGCGACATAATTGACTGTATGGCAAGCTCTTTTTCAAAGGTAGGTGGTTGTCAGCTGTCAATAATGTATTGCGGTCTGTCGGCTTAGTGTACAGATCCCTATACAGCTTGTTACCTTCCTTTATGATCAATAGATAGATAATAGATTTAATGTTTTTTTAATTCAAAATGTCTCATGTATTTTAAAAACTCAGAATTCAGAATGCTGAAATCTGAATTCTCGTGTGTGTTTTATACAGTATGTGCTCTCTCTCTCTCTCTCTCGTCCTCTCACTCTTACTTCTCTTCTCTACTACTCCCACTTCTCTTCTCTCACTCTTCTTTCTCCTCTCTACTAGGGACCACATTGGAAATAAGCTCCAGGACTTCAAAGCCCTGGGACTTTCATGTGTTTTTTTTATCCCTGTACGCCAATTCTTTGCATTTTACCTCTACATGAAATGTTTATGTGCTTGTACTAAATAAAATCAAATCAAATCAAATCTAGATCAAGAACATTTATTTTATTCTCATCAAACCGCATAGTGAACTTTAGGTGAGAAGACAACTCATTTAGCAGGATGTGAAATTCATTCAGTTGTTCAGCCGTGCCTCCCCAAATGACCAGTACATCATGAATGGAGCGTTTCCACAAGAAGACATTTAAAAAAAGGGGATGAACCCTGAGGCCCGCTGCTTCTTCAAACTCTCCTACATACAAGTTGGCTAAATTAGGAGCCATGGGAGAACCCATGTAGGCTACCTTTAATTTGTAGGGAAAAAATCATCTTCAAATCTAAAGTAATTATGTGAAAGTACCAGCTCAGCCAGATTCACAATACACTTATTAGAAGACTTTATGTTAGGATCTGTGCTCTTGCCTAAGGTGTGTTCAAGTGTGTCTAATCCCCCAATGTGTGGAACATTAGAATATAAACTTTCCAGGTCAAAACTGACCAACATCACATGTTCTGCTACATGATCAATAGCTTAAATTAAAGAAACCATGTGACTTGTGTCTTTGATGTAAGAAGTAATGTTTCCACTGCTGCTTTAATTTGAGAATCAACAAATTTGGGTATATTACACATAACAGAGTCAATAGGTCACTATAGGTCGACTTGTGGATTCCCACTAATTAACATACTTCTTCAATATTAATCTGCAAAATGTAATTAAATGGAGTAGAATTGAAGGAAAATTCCACCCTCAGATACTCTTACGTTGCCAAATTTGGCTACTGCTTGCTCCATTTTATTTCCCTCCCTACTTTTGTCTTCACTGTCCATCCTGATGTTTTGTCCATCTGTGTTTTTATTATCCGTCTGTTTTTTTTTCCTTCTATTTTGTTGTTTTTATGCTGCCATTTTTGGCCAGGTGTTGCTCGAAAAAGAGTTATTTGATCTCAAGCTTTTATCTGGTTAAATAAAGGTAAAAAAGAAAAATGTCAATCTGTGATGTTCAATTCAATTATTTTATGCTGTTTTTGTGGTACCCACTTTTCCCCCTCAGCCTGCCTCATCTACTAAACTTCACTTAGTGATTTCCTACATTTCCCAGAATGCCCTACATCAGTGATACTCAACTTGGGGCCTGCGGGCCACATGCGGCCCGCGGGCGTGTGGCCCGCGATGGAATTGCAAAAAAGTTACAGCGCAACCTGAACGCAACATGCAAGATACCCGCTGAATAAGTGTCCAAATGTTCATGTCATTCTGGCCAATACTCTACTTGTTATAGCATTTCAGTCTGGAATATGGAATGTCTTTCAATAATCTATAATTTAGCTGCTAAATTGTCAAATACTGCCGTCTGCTCGCTTCCCAGGCACTTATGTACTTATCCTAACTAACTTAACCTAACTAACTAATGTGCACAACATTGTCAGACTAAACTCCGGCTGACACCCCAAAAACCTACAATCCGCTACAGAAAAATGTATATTGTTTGTTTATTAAATGGCCCCTGGCCTCCTATCATTTCACGAAAGTGGCACCCGGGCAAAGCAAGTTGAGTATCCCTGCCCTACATCCTCCAGAGAAGTTTTTTGGTGTTGCTCTTTGATTTGATTGATGTTTGATTCTGAGGGAGTGAGACCATTTAAGGTAGTTGAAAATGCTTCTCCTATTAAACTCCATTGTAACTGAGCTGGAAATATCTCACCGTGATGTCATGTTTGGTCAGTTATCCCCAAGAATATAAACACAATCAACCAATGAAATGGATAGAGAAATGCAAGGTACATCAGAGTCGAGTACATTTCCTGTCCGGTTGCAAGCCTCATTTCAGTTCCTGCTATATGCCCATTAAATAGCATAGTGCAGGTATAGTGCCTCTTGCTCTATACAAAAACAGATCCAAGGGTACAAACACCCAATTGAAATCATGCATCTAGGAGTCTGCAAAAGTCTCCTGCAGGTCCACAGAAAAACTAGAATGTATGCAGAGCTAAGTTAGGTCTCTTCCCAAGAGCTGAACGAGTCATGCAGAAGCCTCATTCAGCTGGTCATGATGCTGTGTTTTGAGCCTATCTGACCTCATTCAGCTGGTCATGATGCTGTGTTTTGAGCCTATGGTGTGGTGGGGACATGTCCCCAATGTAAATTACACCTATGGCGACACAATTTGGAGGTTTTGGGTTTGAGCCTCAGTGAAAGCTTGGACTTTGAAGAACTTCTGAAGTGAAGACTGAAAAGCTCTGACAGAAATGATGACGTGGTGAGACTAAGTGGCTCACAGCACCATCTTGGCATGTAAAATCAGCCTTGTGTCAACATTAAATTGAATTTTGTAAATCTGAACCCATGATTTCAAAGTGCCATTTGTTATTTAATAAATTAAATTGAGAATGAATGTTTACATGTTTTAGCCTACATGTTTCTGCTTTGATTCATTCATAGATTGAATAAATAAACAAACACACATACTATGTGCGCACAGGACTCTGTGCGCCCAGGGACTACAGATGCAAATTAGCTCTTAGCTATCTCTGGTGCAATATGTTTATTGTGTACTGTCCCCGCTCAAATAAACAAAGAAAACAAGTATAGTTTTACTGGATGCTGTTTTTACCATAGACAGGTTTCACTAGTCTCCTTAGGGGCCAACATGGTGGAGGCATAGCTCTACTCTATACATTCTTTGTTAGAGCCTAAATCCACATTTTTCTTCTCAACCGCTTCCTTGTTTTGCTCGGGAGTGCAAAAACGAACTTGTGATTTTTTTTTACATTTGTTGGCTGTGCAACCCAGCACACAAGAGCTTTTAGTCATGTTTAATTAAAGGAAAATGACACTGGTGTATGGAGGACAATTGAAATGCAGGATAACATACGATACAAATGTGATGCCCGTGGCGGGGTTACTAGGCGAGTACTCTTTATTAAAAACCGAAAGCCACCTAGGTTTAAAACAAGAGCCTAGGACTCTTTTAAAATAGCACTAAAATTTGGATGGGATAAGGGTGACAGGGTACAGGGGTAAAAGTCACAATCAATCGACCCAAACAAATATTAAAAACAGGTTCATTCCATCGGGTGGAGAGTAGTTAAAACCAGTGGTGTAGGCTATATAAAAAAAAAGTGGACAAGAAACGGTGCCAAGGAGTAACAATGTTTAATGTCTAAAATATTAAAATACAAAAACAGTGACCATCTAAATCTAAAGAAATAAAAGACAGGGAGTTAAAATGCAGCAGCTAAAATGTCCTCTTTAAAATGCAGCAGCTAAAATGGCCAGGCTAAAACTCTGGGCCAAGCCCACAAAGTGCACGTGCTGGATCACTGGGGGGGATCCTGTGTCCACCGTCCAGGGGCCTCCTTCCCTCCTCAGGTCGACCCTGCAGGCGGAAACTGGAGGAGAGTCAACTGTATTTTGTTACAACACCCTTATTACGCGGCAATACCACAGACACAGGAAACACCAGGATTGTCGGAGACTTACGCGGAAGGGAGAGATTTGACTCTCCCTCTGCTGGCCGCTAGCGAGCAGTGCTTCAAGGCTGGGTCTGGTCCAGGTCTGCCCCACTGTTTCTCGTCAGTTGCTCTGGGTCACTGGGGGGGATCCTGCATCCGCCGTCCAGGGGCCTCCTCTCCTCTTCAGGTCGAACCTATAGGCGGGAACTGGAGGGGAGTCAACTGTCCCTTGGGGTCATCTCGCCATTCCGAAGTGTCGGCATTCCGATCATTGACTTCTATGCTTTTGGAGAGGCGGCCCTTTTTATCTCCAAAAAATGTTTCGCCGAGAGGTTAGGTTTAGGGTTAGGTTCTGGGGGAGGTTAGGCTTAGGCGTGGGGGGTGGGAGATGTTAGGTTTAGGGTTAGGGTCTGGGGGAGGTTAGGTTTAGACGTGGGGACTGGGAGAGGTTAGCTCCAGCCGGTCCCCCGGGTTAGGGTTAGGGTTCTTTCGCAATGGCGAGACAGATCTCAATTTTGTCGGAATGCCGGTATTTCGGAGTGCCGACATTTCGGAATGCCGAGGTGTCCCCACCCCTATTACTCCGCAATACCACAGGTACAAGAAACACCGGAATTGTCGGAGACTTACACGGAAGGGAGAGATTTGCTGGCCGCTAGCGAGCAGTGTCTCAAGGCTGGGTCTGGTCCAGGTCTGCCCCACTGCTTCTCGTCTGTTCCTCTGGCCAAGTTGAAAACAATTGCTGCTGCTGCTTGGTTCTGCTGGTCTGGTGTGCTCCACTGTCAGTCACTGTCCTCAGTGTGTTCCTGTATCAACAGTTTATATACCCCAACCAACAGGTTAAGTCCATCCTCTGGAGCCAGCCAATTGGTTGGCTCAGCTCTCTTTTTTCTGATAGGCCACCTGCACTGTCCATCTCTCTTGTCACAGGTGTGCTTCACTCAGCACAGATTGGTGGTAATTGACGCCAAATGAGCAACAGGTGTGTTACCAGCCATGGTCAAGCTTGAGACAATTAACAAAAACCAAGTCTAGACAATAAGAGCATGCATAAATTCAAAAGGAAACAACAACCCAAAAATAATTAAACACAGCAAACAAAACTTACACATGCTTGTAAGTAAAGCACTGCAAAGGAAATAAAGAAATACAAAACACTGTCTCACTGCCCGGCTCACACAAACAAACATGTGATTTTCAAATAATATTCCCTCATTTTGAAAAGTAGAAAAAAAGGAACGCTGCTTGGCTTAAAAATGTGTGATCAAAGTGGAGAGGTGCTCATTCGGAGGTGGGGTTCTTGTCCATGAAATATAGAAAGTAGCTGGGCAGTGGGCCCTACTACAAAAACCAAAGGCACTCAGTCTCCAAGTTAAAAAGCCTTTAAGAATGGACTATTTCTTCAAGCGATGCTCGTTGCCGTGGTCTCAACATGCCTGGTGAATACATAACATTAATAAGATTACCAATCCAGAGAGAGACATTTTGAAAGATGATCAAAAAGCATCCATATTCACAGGAGATGTAGCTTACCCTCAAGGCAGTCTTGACAAGAAGTTATTTGAGGTTCCTGATCCTGTCCTCTTGTTCTTTCTGGAGGTGATCCTTCTCTTGTAGGATCTGGGAAAGAACCTTGCATTGGTCTGTGTGACGGAGGAAATGTACAGTGGGATGTGGAGAATCTAGAGGTTACTGGGTACTGTGGGTAGGAAAGGACGCTGTAATGGGGCAAAAATTATTGCAGAGAAAGGAGTGGGGAAAAGCATGGCTGAGAAAATAATGAGATAAGTATTTTAAACTTGCCTCGTTAAGCCGTCGTTTGAGGTCCTCCATTTCATTGCGATACCTTTTCAGCCCCGTCAGACGCATCCGTGACATGGTCATTTTCTTCGCATTACTGGCAAACTGACAGATTAAATAACAAACATTTCTTAAGAGAATACATTCAGTCAAACATCAGCAGATTCTATTTTGGTCGCCATTTCATGCTCTGTCCAGTGGTTCAAATGCCACTTTAGAAGTTTAGTAGTTTATTATAACTACTTTCTGGGGAGAGTGATTTGGATTTTGGGAGTTACCTACCCTACTCCAGTGTTTATCAACAAGTCTCAAACATGGGGCCAGAAAACAACCAATATTCAATATTTTTTTTTTATTAGTATAAGCAGGGCCGATTTTACCAACGGGCTTACCGGGGCTGAAGCCCCGGGGCCCGGGACATCAAGGGGGGGGGGGGGGGTGGTTATTTTTTTTTACTGACGCCATTCAATTTTTTTTGCAGAGTAATAACATCCACTGTGAGAGGGCTCCCGAATTTATCGTGCTTAGGGCCCCCAGATGTACAGGGATGCCCCTGTGTGTGTGTGTGTGTGTGTGTGTGTGTGTGTGTGTGTGTGTGTTGTGATTGGTAAATTGTAGGGGTGTCACAATATATCGTCCCACGAAATTTCGCAATAGTAAAACGTCACGATATGTATCGTTGAGATGAAATCTCATATCGCAATTTTTTTTTTTTTTTTCAAAAATAGACAAAGAAACGTCTTTGTTTGTTGAAGTTCAATGTGTGGAAAGTAGTTCAGTTGAACAAGTCTCTGAAGAGACACATGAGAAGTTATACAGGAGAGAAACCATTCAATTGAGTTTCTGGCAAAACTGTTTACTTGACAGGAAAAACTGAAGATGCATAAAAAATAGACTAAGAAAAGTCTTGTTGTTTGAGTTTGAGGAGAAAAACTGAAGATGCATAATGAGAATTTATACTGCTGAGAAACCTTTTAGTTCAAAGTAAATCTAAGTGACGGTGTAACTCATTCTATTTCAAGATAAGCCTTATCTCCAATCTCATGTTTTTTCTAGTTGTTATTGTAATAACAATTTCCCACAACAGCATGTTTTGTATTTGTGCATTTCAAATAAAATACTACTTTTCCAGTCATATATTGTCATTATTCAAGTTTAAAAAAATATTGTTAAAATCGTATCGTATCGTTATCGTGAACCCAGTATCGTGATACGTATCGTATCGTGAACTGAGTGTATCGTGACACCCCTAGTAAATTGTGATTGGTAAATCACAAGTTCAGACACGTTGATTGACAGGTCTGACATTTAGGTTACCAATCACACGACGGGAGGCGCCCAGGCTGAAGCCTATTGTCCAATGACTGAGTTCATTAACCTGCTCTCAAACTGCTGCCCGCTTGCTGGAGGTGCCTGGTCCTGGAGTGAGAGAAAAAGAAAGCCTGATACCGGCGCCAGTATGTTTCCAGAAAAGAAAACTGCAAGCGGCAGTCAAAAAAGGAAAAAAAGGGCAGAGAAAGCTAAACCTACAG
The DNA here is from genome assembly GCF_964638095.1 of Poromitra crassiceps. Lineage (NCBI taxonomy): Eukaryota > Metazoa > Chordata > Actinopteri > Beryciformes > Melamphaidae > Poromitra > Poromitra crassiceps. Next base: position 34,853,414 of record NC_139623.1, read on the forward strand.
TTTGTGTTTGTAAGTTAGAATGCTGACAGGAGAGCAGGTGGTGACATGAAAGTTAGTGAGAAAAGGAGAAGATACTGAATAATGACATCACAACAGTATAATCCTAATGTTGATTTAAAATGAGATATTCCTTTAAATACGGCTAAAGGTTAAAAAAAAACTCAAATTTTTGAGGGGGGGGCCCTGCAGAGATGAATAGCCCCAGGGCCCATGAAGTGTAAAATCGGCCCCGAGTATAAGCAATCAAGAATCAAATGTCAATAGTGAGTTAACATAAGGGTCCAGGACAGAAATCTAGACTAGAGAATCCACCAACCTGAACAGTGCCGAGCGTTTCCTCCAACGCCACAGGATTGATAGTGCAGATGACCGTTTTGGCATTCCCACCGAAGGAATTCTGCAGGATGCGGGTTAGCTTACAGTCTCTGTAGTTTATGCAACCCCTGAATAAAGAAAATTTCACTTTCAGATTTCAATGGTTTGAATTTACAGTCATTCCAAAAGTTTAAATATTCTCGTTCTTAGAAAGTCCAACCACACTGAACCTGTGTCCGGAATATATCTATATAGTAAGAAACAATGCATTTGTGCCTTTTGAAATTCAGTCAATCAATAACATTAAGATGTGCCAGTTCTTCACCCACCTCACTACTGCATTGCTCTCATCAGACAGCTTCTTGATCACTTGGGCGAGTGTGAACAGGCTACGATTGATATTGCAACCTTCCTTGAAACGTGCACCTGTGATATTAAAACAGGTAGATTACTTGGACGTACAGTGTAATTCAGTTACTTCACAAGCAAGATCATACCTAAGCATTTGATGCTGCTTCTAACAATCATGCTAACTAAAATAGCTTACCTTCTGTTTGACTGGCTCTCTCTGAACCAGCCAGATCGACTAAATTCTAGTGGAAAACAGATAGGAAAATGATCGGTGAGGCAAGCAAATAATAATCATAAATATATATAAATGCGCGCACAAGAAAGAAAGAAAAGCAAGCACACACAAGAAAGACACAAGGAACAGAAAGACTTACCAAATGGGACACAACCCCGAATCACTGGCAGGCTCTGCTCTTTAACCCAGAGCCTCCCCCCCCCCCCCCCCCCACGGCTGGAGGCAATCACCCCAATCAGTCGTTGCACATAACTCCCCATAGGTGTCATTGGCCAGCTGGGTGTGGTTTATGTTCCCAGGACCAGAGGAACCTGGCTTGGCATGATGCAGGACAGTGAGAGGAGATTCAGCTGGTTGGTTTGTTGTGATGAAGATGCAAGTCTGGGGAAAAGATAGACAGCCTTTTTTTTTTTTTTGAAAAATAGCCCCTGCACCCAGATCTATTCATCTGTCATTGATGTTTTAAAGTCCTCATAAATAACATGATATATGACATAGTTGATCAGAAATGCAACAATTTGCTTCCTCTCCGTGTGTTATATAGGAAAAGACATAACTCACCACAACGTTCAAATTTTGCATTGGGGCTAGACTTTGGGGACAGTTCTATTGAAGTGAATGGGCAAGTAACTCCCCTGTAAGTGATGTTTGTGTAGATGGGTCATTGTATTTAATTAAGCAGTATTCTGCCATATGTGACCTGTATGCAGAATATATATTATGTGGGGAGACATTTATTTTTTGTATGTATGTATTGTAAAGCAACAGCACACTAAAGAGGATATTAATCTAATATGATGTCTGTAGTTCTTTATAGATCTAGCCTCTTAATTTTGCTCTCAAAGTGCACCAGATTGAAGCATTTTACTTTAAAATGGATAACATTTTCTAACCGCCCATGCCCGCTAAAATGACCTCGGTATTTCTCAAACCCTGGCTACGGCCATGTAGACAGCCCTCTGTTTTGAGCCATTACACTAAACCCAATTGTCTCCATTAATAAGGCTAGTCAAATAAAACGAAAACTAGGTTAAACATGCAACTGAACTAAAACCATCTTGATCCTACTACTAAAGTAGCATCTTGCAGAGTAACAAAAAGAGAATACATTGGCATATGTATGTAAAAAAAACTATTTTTGGTAACCCTTTATTTTCCAGGTACCCTAGTTACATATGAACTATTTGTAATTACACATGAACACCAAATGTAATTACCAATAGTTCTAAATTACGTTCATATGTAGTTACATTGTAACAGACCTGTAAAATGGAGTGAGTCTGTTCAACTGTAGTTCATATGTAGTTACATTGTAACAGACCTGTAAAGTGAAGTGAGACTGTTCAACTGTAGTTCATATGTAGTTACATGGTACTGGACCTGTAAAGTGGAGTGAGACTGTTCAACTGTAGTTCATATGTAGTTACATGGTACCGGACCTGTAAAGTGGAGTGAGTCTGTTCAACTAGTTCATATGTAGTTACATGGTACCAGACCTGTAAAGTGGAGTGAGTCTGTTCAACTGTAGTTCATATGTAGTTACATGGTTCCAGACCTGTAAAGTGGAGTGAGTCTGTTCAACTGTAGTTCATATGTAGTTACATGGTACCGGACCTGTAAAGTGGAGTGAGTCTATCCAACAGTAGTTCATATGTAGTTACATGGTACCATACCTGTAAAGTGGAGTGAGTCTATTCAACTGTAGGTCATATGTAGTTACAGGGTACCATACGTGTAAAGTGGAGTGAGACTGTTCAACTGTAGTTCATATGTAGTTACATGGTACCGGACCTGTAAAGTGGAGTGAGTCTATTCAACTGTAGGTCATATGTAGTTACATGGTACCGGACCTGTAAAGAAGCTCCCGGCTGGGACAGAGATTGCTAAAACCCAGTGGTGGATTCGAACCACTGAACTTCTGATTGCAAAGCAGGTGGCTTTATTCATACGGCACCGCCAAAAGTCCCTTCTTTGCAGCACCCCCTACTTAAAAAGACTTCCTGCGGCCCTGGACTCATCAGTCTGCAACTATCAAGATTGCATTGTTGGTCTGACATCAAACAGAAGTGCCTCTGAAGGAGATTCCCCTGAGATGCGGCGCATTCACAGACTCTGACACAATGTGAAGGAAAGATATGGAGCTCATGCAGGTGTTTTGTTCACAATTATTCAGTCATGAACATGGATGCTCTTTTTTGGGCTTCTTATTCATACAGTTCCACCCATTCACACCTGAAGCTGCTCACTATGCCCAGTACAACTCCACTCATCTACTGCAGTCTGCTGATATTTCCACTCAGTTTGAGGCATAGAACTCGTATGGATAGAATGCTCATGCCCATTCAAATCCTTGTCCTGAAAGCCAGGGAAATGCAATTCAGGGTTATACACAGGCTTCAAATCATTCCAGTGAAACGTAACAAGTTTAACCCTTCTCTCTCTCAATTCTGTAATAAATAAAAGATCGCTCAAGGTTCATATTTCCACTGTATTTTTGTTTGCCCTCTTATTAATGATTTCTGGGTCAAAGTGTGTAAAGAAGTTGATGCCATATTTGGAAAGAAATTGGCCCTTGACCCTATCTCCTGCATTCTGGGACTACATACGGCAGCATTAAACCTTGTCTCCCTCTTCATTGAAGCTGCTCAAAGTGCTTCTTTATAGTGCAAGAAGATGTGTTCTTCTTCAGTGGATTTCAGACTCAGCTCCAACAGTTTCGCAGTGGATTCGGAGTGTTATGGAACATTGGAACTTCTCCCTTTGGAAGCTATCAGCTTTAATTGGCTCAAGAATTAGCCATTAAATTTCTTTCAAATCTGGAACCCCTTTCTGGACTATATTGGAGAGGACGGGGCCTGGGCCCTTTGGAGTGGTCTCTACGGACTAGCATGGACTGACATATCCAGGTGCATTTCTCTCTAGGTCTTGACTTGTAATACTGTAAGTCTTTATCCCTTTATTATCTCTTCACACAGAGCACGTACAGCAGGCAGAAGGTTAATAATACTGTAGAATTAGGTATAGCAGGGGTATCTATAGTTTTTGTTTTTCCCTTTCTGTTTTGCTTTTATATTATTTTTGTGGAGATTGTGTTGTGGGTGAGTGGGAACAAAGGGCATATACTGTGTTATCCCAATCAACACTATAACTGTTTGTCCCTCTGCAAACTGAAAACTGAATAAACATACTTGTTTAAAAAAATCCTTGTCCTGGTCCTTGTGTACCACAGAATTTAGGGTAAACATTGAGAAACCCTAGAATAAAGAATTGATAGCATCACTCTTAATTTAGACGAAATCACCCATGGGGTCAAACACAGAGGATGACAGTTTAATAGTAATGAATCTTGCAGTATTCTGTATTGATCTGTCAATGATCATGAAGCTGATAACCCACCGCTCTTCCACACTGATCCAAGAGTTTATATGGGATAGCTTAACTGGCGCCAAAAATCACCCTTACGCAATGACAGAGAAAATGTAAGTTACCTTACCTTTATTTACATAATCAACAGTTTAATGCAGTTACACATAGTTATTAATCATAAATGCACACACATAAATCTAACACACAGACACACAGATACACACCATTCAGTTAACCATACACACACCGACCTGTGGCCCATATTCCAGTTCCTCTCCACCACTCTGCTCGTGGTGTCTATATAGAGTCACATGCAGCCTTGTTTTTCTCATTATATCACCCCAGGATTATAAAGGATTCTGTTCTCCATAAATCATTAATGTAAACCTGTATGCTTTCTGCATCTCTTTGCAGAGATATATGTAGGCTAGATACAATTAAAATATAATAATAAAGGTAATAATAATAATAATAATAATAATAATAATAATAATAATAATAATAATAATAATAATAATAATAATAATAATAATAACAATAAAAATAATAATAATAATAGATATGATTATATATGTTTTTTCTCAAGATGGCTCAGTATTCAATTTGGCTGTTAAATTCCATTCTGCAACACACAATTTAAAGAAAATACATATTTGTATCGTAGTAGTAGGAGTAGGAGAGACTGCATCATGATAACAGTCTGTACCTATCAAGATTGCAAGAGCGATGTAAATGTAGCAACGTCCATACGTACAGTAGCTACCGTGATGTCATCCATTCGTTTTTGGACTCCCGTTTATAAGCCTCGAGGTTGGCATTTTCACCCTCGCCATCTGGTTGTTTGGATCCAGAAGTGATGTGATTTTGGATGAGAAGAGACACAGTGAGACCTGCTATTGGCCCATGATCGGTGAGCTGTATATGATCACTGCACAGACAGATGGCCTGATCTATAATTTTACTCACCCTAATTTACCATAATTTAACAGATGAACATCATGCTGTATTAAAGAAGACTTGAAACTGGCAATTGAGACCATAAACTGATTTTGTAGCCAGTGGAGTCACCCCCTGCAGGCCATTTGAAAGAATGTAGGTTTAAGTTACTTCCGCATTGGCTTCACAAACGGAGCTACAAGCTAGCCCCTTGTTCTCAATCTTCGAATGCTCCGCAGAGACAGTCTGTACTTCAGTCCATTCAAATTTGGACAGAGGAAGTTGACATCTTCAAAGAAAAGAAAAAAACACCTTCAAGATTCAAGATTCAAGATTTTTATTGTCACTCCATGGTACAAGTATCACGTGTGAAATTCTTGTGCTGTGGACTCCGTTTACAACATAGTACAAATATAACAGGGCATCTGAGTGCAAAAACAACAAGAGACACAACAAGCAATAAGGCAGTATAGTGATAAGACAAGTCAGAGACAGTGGCATATTCACTGCACATAGGTGCACATGTCATGTGCATACTTTAGACGTGCTTAAACATTTTAAATTCGGCGTATTTGACATACAGGTGCAAATAGCATATTCCTTATTAAACATACAATTAAACATTAGACATACGTAATGGTAGCATCTACAGTACGGTACAGTACGGCTACTACACTATTTGTGTATGTTAAGGAGTCTCGTGGCCTGCGGGAAGAAACTGTTCCTCAAGCGATTTGTGCGTGCTTTTGGAACCCTGTATCTCCTCCCTGAGGGTAACAGGGAGAACAGGCTGTTGTGGGGATGGTTTGTGTCTTTGATGATCTTCAGGGACCTCCTGAGGCACCGCTGTTTATACAGTTCATGCAGTTCTGGCAACTCACATCCTGTTACGTGCTGGGCCGCGCGTCTCACTCTCGGTAGCGCCCTGCGGTCCATGGTGGTACAGTTCCTGTACCAGGTGGTGAAGCAGCCAGTCAGCAGGCTTTCAATGGTGCCTCTGTAGAAGTCCCTAAGGATTTCTGGCCTTAGCCCAAATTTCTTCAGGCGCCTGAGTCCGTGTATTCGCTGTTGGGCCTTTTTGACAACAGTGGCGGTGTGACCGGCCCAAGTCAGGTCCTGGTGGATGTTGACTCCCAGGTACTTGAAGCTGTCCACCCTTTCCACCACTGTGCCGTTGATGGTGATTGGGGGGGGTGCGCCCCCCCCCCTCCTGTAGTCTACAATGATCTCCTTGGTCTTGGAGACGTTCAGAGAGAGGTGGTTGTCCTGGCACCATTGTTCCAGGGCCCCCACCTCCTCTCTGTAGGCCGTCTCGTCGCCCCCCGAGATCAGCCCCACGACTGCTGTGTCGTCTGCAAACTTCACGATGGTGTTCGAAGTTTGAGTCGCCACGCAGTCGTGGGTGTAGAGGTCGTACCAGAAGGGGCTGGAGACGCACCCCTGGGGCGCTCCTATGCTGATGGTCAGTGGGGAGGAGGTGAGGTTGCCCACCCTCACCACCTGGCGGCGATCTGTCAGGAAATCCAGGATCCAGTCGCACATTGCTGTGTTTAGTCCCAGATCCTTGAGCTTGCGTACCAGCCTGGAGGGTACTATGGTGTTGAATGCTGAGCTGTAGTCCACGAACAGCATTCTTACATAGGTGTCCTTCCCCTCCAGGTGGGACAGGGCGGTGTGGAGCACGTGTGCTACTGCATCCGCTGTGCTCCTGTTGGGGCGGTATGCAAATTGTAGCGGGTCGTGGTCCGGGGGGAGTGTGGGACGGATCTTTGATATGACCAGCTTTTCAATGCACTTGCTGGCTATTGGCGTGAGGGCTATTGGGCGCCAGTCATTGAGGCTGGTCACTTTCTGCTGCTTGGGAATGGGGATGATTGTCGCTGCTTTGAAGCAGGAGGGAACTCGTCGGAGGGAGAGAGACTGGTTGAAAATGTCTGTGAATACGCCTGCCAGCTGGTGGGCGCAGGCCTTGAGGACCCGCCCGGGGATGCCGTCCAGGCCGGCCGCCTTGCGTGGGTTGATGCGCAGGAACGACCGGTGCACCTCATCCTCAGTGATGGTGAGAGGGCGGTCTGGATCTGTGGGGGGTGGGAGGTGGGGGGGGTTGGTGGTTGGGTGGGAATGGGAGGGGGTGGGGGTGCTGAGGGGTGGGGGGGAGGGGAGGAGGGGAGGTGGTCGTTGGGAGGAGGGCAGTGGGGGTGGTGGGGGGGAGGAGAGGAGAGGAGGAGGGGTGGTGGGGGGGGCGGAGATGTGGAGGGGTGATGGGGGGAGAGGTGGCAGGGGGGGAGGAGGGGAGGGGGGGAGGGGAGGGGGGGGTGGAAGTTTGATGGTATTTGACCAAGTACAAGTGGGTAAATGAGCGGATAACCTTTTTTTTACGATTATTTTTTGGGCATTTCGCCTTCATTTATTTTGATATAGAACAGTAGGCAGACAGAGAGGGGATGACATGCAGCAAAGGACCGCAGGTCGGATTCGAACCCGGGTCTGCCGCGTGGTATGCGTGCTACCAAGTGAGCTACCAGGACGCACACGGATAACCACCTTTGATGGTATTCAACCAATCACAAGTAGGGAAGTGAGTGGATATCCCGCCTTATTTTGACCGGATATCCTGCCTTATTTTTTGACTAACTATTGGCCCATTTCCACCACTGGTATTAGCGTGGCCCCGCCCAGCTCGTCTCGCATTTCTGTCTCATTCCACCGATCAAAAAACCTGGACAGCCCAGGTTGAGTCGGGGTTGAGTCGTGCTAGTTTTGGTCCCTGCTTTGTTGAGGTTCCAGCCGGTACCATACGGTCACATGAAAACACTGCAGACGACTGATTGGTCAGTGTTTACTGTATCTACTGTCAATGCTGGATACCAGTTTAGTGGGGCTTACCTTCTCTTCTGTTATTTCCATCAGTCTTTTGTGTTGCTACCTTCGGCTCTCGATCTCCTTGCTCAGCTTTAACATGACGGTGGTTTTCAATTGTTTTGAGAGAGGAAAAAGTCCGGTGCTCGGGAAGCCCTTGTATTTGTGTGCTACGTTGGCTCCGCTAGGCCGGAGGTGGGGGTTTAGCGAAGCTGTGGTCTTGCCTGGTGAGTGGCCACCGGGGTAGTGGCTTCCCTTCAAGGGCGTCAGTTCAGCAGCGCGGTTCTCTGTGTGTGTGTTCCCCCTTTGTTGAACTCGTTAGTAGCGGCAAAATTTGCCGCCATTACAGTTTTGGGCGCTCCCGGTCCAACGTTGTCTAGTTTTCGAGTCACAATATTGTCCCTCGTTGGTTTTCTTGCAAGGGCTTGCCCACTTCGCAGGCTCGCAGATGTGACGCACAAGCTCGCCCAGCCTCGGCCGCTGCGCGGCTCACATACGCAGCTCTGCCACTAATGCAGCCTCACCTGCCCAACTGGCCTGTGCAAAGCGGAGGCACCGTTGGGCTGAAATCCCTGACTCCAATTATAGGGTGGTGAGATGGTTATCTGGTAAGAAGAAAGAAGCAGGACAGCTTCCTGTAAAACAGATTGATGGGAATGGGATGATATTGGAAATTCAATATATTGCAATAACAAAAGTGGCAATACGTATCGTGGTGTGGGGCAGATACATTCATCATGATATTAGCCCCATTTTAAGTGGTGCAACCACTTCTATAAGTGACTTTGTGTGGTCACCTGAAGTCACCTGGGCGAATCCATTTTGTGCTCGACTGTGATGTCATCAGGCAGTTGTGATGTCATCAGTGATGTCACTCAAGCAATTTCTTTCTGAGTTAAAATTGGTTAAGTGGTGTCTGTTTGCACCACTTACTTCAGCACCTGTGATTTTTTTTTCATTACTTGCCCAAAATAAAAATGGACAATTTGTGATGGGCAATTTCACAAACTATCTATCCAAACTGGATTATTGTCACTTTGTAGCGATTGTAGGCGACTATCAAAGCCCAAGAATTTGTCAGCGAGAGGTTAATAGGGGGACTGACCTGGCCCGATGCGCTGGCTGTCGAGGACGAATAATCAATGGTCCAAAGAAAGTTACGTTTTGCAGATTTATTGCAGGTGAACATACAGCGTGAAACATCCATAAATTGCATCCAAAAAACAGCGATCTAGGCAACGTAAACGATAGCGTTCAGCGGTCAGCAAAAGTGAGACTTCCCCCTCTCACCCTCTCTCCATTCACAAAAACCCAAGCAAGCAGGTAAACAGCTGATTATTACTACAAACTGTGCCGCCAATACCACGTCACCCAAATCCCCGTATGTGACAGTGACAGGTGACTCAAATCCCTGTATGTGACCAACAATACATCATACAGTGATAACACACAATCATACCTAGCTCCTTCAGCGATATTTTTTAATTATTGTTTACATACAAGCAAAAAAAGAATAGAAAGATTTGTGTCTCAGAAGTAAACATAATTTTGTCATCTAACTTTTATTTATTACATCATATCATGGTTTTATTGAATCATGAACCACATATTGTGTATCAAATCATATAGTGAGATAAGCAGATTGTATCATCCCTAATGGTAATTAAATGTGACTGCAAATGACTGGTCTTTTTGTGGACTTAAAAAACGGAAAACTTAAACAAAAAGCCCTTGACATTTTAGCGTGAAGTGACCTCACAGCCAAAGCATGTATGGAATGCCTCGGTCAGGGGGAAGGCCTCTCTCTCCTCTGACCTCTGACCCCACTCCATAATCTACTTCCTTGTTACCAAGGGAAGAGTGGCACCGCATACAGGCAGGCACAGATACAGCCCAGAATACAGAGGACAAAATAACGGAAACACCCCCACGATAAAGGATTTTCATTAAAGGGGGACTTACCCCCCCCAGATATATGACAAAACGGCATGCTGCTTGATTTGAAAAAACCTATGGGAAAAACCAAGAAATGAAGGCGAAGATCGTCTCCTCTTGTCTCACTATACTCTTTGGCTATGCTCAGACAGGATTTTTTTACCGGAAAACGACGCCATGACAGCTTGCCCACCGCATGAAGAAAAACCTTATATGAGAGCTACAAAATCTTTATAAATATCAACAACTAGCCAACGCTGGTGGCCTGTCTGGAAACAGCATTGTTCAAAATGGTTGAAAGTTATATCAATTTGGTCATTCAGTGGCGAACTAGTTACCTGCCATTGACTCCCATGTAACTAATGTTAAAAGAGCATGGTGACGCGAGCCGGCCGCAGCAGAGCACAATACAGACAGGACAAACCCCCGCTCTGAACACGCTCTAATGTAATCACAATGGGACATTTCTGCATTGAGGTAAACACGTTAAATTGTTCACCAACTTGTCCTCTAGAACGCTATGAAGTCAGATTTTCATTTTCGTTTGGATTTTTTCGTGATTCTTGTCCAAAGGTGCAGTGCACCATGTAATAAAAATCACCCTCTGCTTTTTTCTCTCGAGCGCGCGACCAGAGCTGGGCCGCAGTACAAACACAACGGTCCCTATCGTTGCATCGGCGCTGTTTCTAGGCCGAGCGCCTGGCGCAGCCCAAATCAGTGGGCGTGGACCAGCGCACTTGATATCGTCGTGCTGGCGCTACACGCAGCCTAAAGCATTACAACCACGCCTTTTAAGCGTAAAATTATGCACCGTCATGCTCATTGGATAACTGCAATAAACGAATCGCAGGCTTGCCTTTTTAGCTCCAATTCCAGTGATCCCGCAAAACCAGACGAAAGCCAAACGCTCTGCCCCCCCCCCCCCCTCCCTTCATCCAGTCTGTCTGTCTGCATTATAGGCTATTATTCCATATTATTATGCTTCTCAAACCAATCTAACTGCAGTTTCAATACTGCAAGCATGTAAATACGCTACACTATAGCAAGATCAAAGTGAAAATAATGTTCTAAATGCATCAGCTAGAAAAATATAGCCTATTAGATTGGTGAAAGTTTGTCCAGAAAGATATCATTTTCTCTCGCCTGCTGCAGGAAGGATGATGCACATAAATATAGCCTACATTATGTAAAGTCATTGCATAAATGTGTTTTTATTGTAAAACTAAATGTGGAGTAGGGCCAAGTTATTGGAGCGGTTCCGAAGCGCGTTCCGCTGTCACTTATCTAAATCACGTTAAATCCACACAGGGTATATATAGGCTCAAGAGGACATATATGTTTCACATAGGGTGGTGTTTCATTTCGATGTTTTATTTGGTCCAATATTGAAATGTTCTACAATTGCAGGTTGTCTTACCATTACACATTATTTTAGATCTACCTTTTATATCTATTTCGGCTCATTTGGTTGCTATTTAGTAGCGAAATGGAGGACCCAATTGCATGCTGGGACAGGGACATTCACAGGCAGTAAACTTACAACTGCTATTTCCTATGGGAAGCTGGGTGCTGCTATGTGTTGTGTCTGTCTGAGCAAGGGAGTCAGAGAGAGAGAGAGAAGGGTGACAGAGAAGAGGCAGAAGAGCACTGGCGCACTGAATAGGCCTGGTTTCAGAGAGAGACAGAGAAGGGTGACAGGGGAGAGGCAGAAGAGCACTCCTTGACACTGGCGCACTGAATAGGCCTGCTTTTCAAAGGCGCAAAGCGCTAAATGTACGCCAGCTCGGAAGATAGCAGTACACCGGTATTTAGCGCCGACACGCCCACTTTGGCCCATTCTGGGACTGCGCCACGCCCATTCGGCCTAAAGCGCATTTGGCAGCGTAAAGCCATATTGATATCGTCCCAAAACAGGCGCAAGGCACGTTTTTTTGCGTTTAAGGCCCGTTTTAGCGCCGAAGGCCTGTGGGAGAATAGGGCCCAACATTCTCCCTCCTCCTCTCCTCCTCTCTCTCTTTTCTCTCTCTCTGCCATTGCTCTCTGCACAATCAAAGTGGGTGAGTGGTTCTCAATGTGGGGTCCGGGGACCACCAGTGGTCCTTGAGAGGATTCCAGGATTCTCTGTTATCTCTCAACCTAATATATATGTGCCTTAACGGTGTCAGAACCTGCAGTCTGTGGTATTCAGCTGCCACAATATGGAATTCTGGACAAAATCATATCTAGGCTACATAAAAAAAAACAAAAAAAAACAGATTTGCATCTGAGAGATCAAATCTCATCATATGGGGGTCCATTGCCCCAATGTGAACTAAATTAGGGCTCCTTAATATGAAAAACGGTTGGGAATGATTTACAGCAACACAATGCCATTTCCTTCCTTTTATTTCTATTTATGATTATAGTGGCTTTTATTGATAGTATTACCACATGGCCATCTTGGTAGGAAAATAACAGGTGATTGTAATCAATTAACAGGTGATTAACAGGTCAAGTGCCACAAACAGTCAATGAGCTGTGTGTATTGTAGCGCCATATTGGTAGGAAAATGCTTGTGACATCATGGGAATAGGCTTGGAGTTGTGAGGAGCCGGGAAAGGGTACAGGGGGAGTAGGGGAGTTACTATCTTGAAATCCCATAGTCTTTGGTTCATCGTGACATCAGGTTGTACCACATTTTGTGCATTTTTGAGGGCAAAAAAAAGCAGGTTTGAACCCATAGAGGGCACTTATGCAGCTGAAAATGATACAAATGGTACAATGGTAACAGTTTGGTCTCAAATGTGGAAATTTTGACCAGAATTCTTCACACACCACCCCAAAAGTAATATATATTGGTTAAAAGCTGAAAGAAAGTGTTTTGGGGGTTAGTTACACTTTAAAGGGGGACTTACCCCACAGATATGTAACAAAACGGCATGCTGCTTGATTTGAAAAAACCTATGGGAAAAACCAAGAAATTTGTTTATTTGTTTATTTAAAAAGGATCCCCATTAGCCGCCGCCGAAACGACCGCTAGTCTTCCTGGGGTCCAGACACAATACACATTACGTTACAAGCAATTGTAAACAGTAGACAGTAAAGTGCAGTAGTAAAATACCATATTAAATGCATTACAATACAGGGAAAATCACAAAAAAAACATAGTAAAAATCGATACAAAGTAGGATAGAAAAACAACAATAGTTTGGTCAGCTAATTCTATAGGCTGGCCTATTGCGCACACAATTTATCTAAAAGACACTACTATTCAAAACATAAAATTCCAAGTAGTGTTAAAGTGTAGTCCTGAGCATCAGTGTGTGTTTGCTGGTGTTTGAGAGTGCGGCTGGGATCTTAACTTCCTTTTAAAACCAACCCTCCCATGAATGGAGGAAATATTTCCTGGTAGACAATTCCAGGCCTTTATAGATCTGTATATTACAGTCTTCTTCATATAGTTGGTTTTGGGTCTAGGCAAATTCATTTGTCCCCTACTAGCCCCTCTAGTGGAGTGTGTGTGAGTACTTGAGCTATAAAAAATGCTGCTGAAAAGGAAACCAGGAATTTGTGTATGAATAACTTTGTGAAAATGCAAAAGTAGGATGGATGATAGTCTCTGCTCCACAGTGAGCCATATGAGACGTGTATGCATGTCAGCTATGCTAGACCTAGGGGAACACCCAAGGACCAGCCTAGCTGCCTTGTTTTGTGCAACTTGTAATTTATCAATAAGACCTTTAGCTGCAGATGACCACACCACAGAGCAGTAGTCAAGATGACACAAAACTAATGAGGAGACAATTTGGCGAAGTGCCGATGATGTTACAAATGAAGCACATTTCCTTGTGATGGCAACAGCTCTTCCCATTTTCGCAACCACCTTATTGATGTGATCCGACCATGACAATGTGCAGTCGAGCCAAAGTCCTAGAAGTTTTACTGTTTTTACTTGCTTTATAATTTGTCCATCTATCAGTAAATTGATTTTCGGATTCTGTGATAATCTATAATTCGAGCCAAACATTATGCACATAGTTTTTGATATGTTGAGTATAAGTTTATTTCCTTTTATCCAGTTGAATATAATGTTTAGCTCACTAGACAGAACCTGGTTAATAATTTGACTAATTATTAATAATAATGGTTAATAAATGACGTATCCTCTTCTATAATATACTCTTTGCCTGTGCTCAGCTCAGGATTTTTTTCCGGAAATCGACGCCATTACAGTTTGCCCACCGCCTCAAAAATAATTTATATGAGAACTGCAATATCTTTATAAATATCAACAACTAGCCAACGCTGGTGGCCTGTATGGAAACAGCGTTGCTCAAAATGGTTGAAAGTTATATAAATTTGGCCATTCAGTGGCGAACTAGAAATTGAATTATTTTTCTCCCATGTGGCTTGTCTAACTTACGTTAGGAGAGACTAGTAGTGACGCGAGGCTGGTTACCGCAGCACACTGCACAATAGGACAAACCCACCGCTCTGGGGTAACACAATGCGAGATTTCTCCACGTTATGCCCTTGTCCAACTTGCCATATAGACCGCCATTAAGTCCCTTTTTAATTTTCGTTTCTCCCTTTTCCATGATTCTTGTCAAAAGTTTGCACCTCTGCTTTTCCTCTCGAGCGCAGAGCTGCAGCCGGGTACTGGAACATTCTCCTCCTCCCTCCTCCTCCCTCCTCCCTCCTCCTCAGCCCGGCTGGCGGCTGCTCATAGAGGTGAAACAGCCTCCTCCTTTGTAACCCTCACGGAGCAACAACAAACAAACACAGACAGAAATAGCTGGTGTGCGATTTTTCTGCACAATCAGTGTCTGAGATTGGGAACAGGATTGCGGGAATCCCGCATCTGTTTGCGAAGGTGCGACTGGACAGGACACTTTTCACAGACAGGGGCACAGCGTCAGTGCAGCAGCAGCAGCAGTAGCCTGTATTGACAGAGAGGGATAGAGAGAGAGAGAGAGAGAGAGAGGGGGGGGGGGGGGGGGGCGTGAGTGAAACAGCAGAGGAGATTGCCTCTGGAGAACTGGAGAGCCATTTCCTTCCTTTTATGATTATAGTGGCGTTTATTGATAGTATTGTGTTACATAGGAGTTGGTAGGAAAATAACAGGCGATTGTAATCTATTAACAGGTGATTAACAGGTCAAGTGACATCATGGGAATAGGCTTGGAGTTGTGAGGAGCCGAAAGGGTACAGGGGGAGTAGGGGAGTAACTATCTTGAAATCCCATAGTCTTTGGGAACAACGTGACGTCAGGTTGTACCAAATCTCCCATTCATTTGAGGGCAAAAAAAAGCAGTGTTCCACCCATAGAGGGCACTTATGCCAGTTATGCTGCTGAAAAATGATACAAATGGTAGAATGGCAACAGTTTGGTCTCAAATGTGGAAATTTTGACCAGCATTCTTCACACACCACCCCCAAAGTCATATATATTGGTTAAAAGGTGAAAAAAAGTGTTTTGGGGGTAAGTTACACTTTAAGTAACGATAAATCACAATTAGAGAGAAATATCATTTCTAGAACATTCCTGAAACAAGTGAAACTGCATTGGAAACAAGTGGCGTTATCTTCAGAAATCTTGATTATTTATCGATGGGAGACCCTGAAATCGTGGAAAATTTGTGCAAGAAGAATTTTGATTTTGTGCACTATTTAGAATAAGATCAAGCATAATGTTGTAAGTAGCTGCTTTGTATTGTATTAGTCATCTCAGTTTGCCCTAGTCTGCTAAGTGACCTGAACATGGCCGTAACTAGCTATGAGCACGGGGAGGTCCGGACCTCCCCTAATATTTCAGAAAAAAAAAAAAAAAAAAAAAAAAAAAAAATATTTTTTTATAAAACAATCTGCATGGAAAAGCATGAAAAACACGGGATCGCTTTTATTTTGAAACGAAAGGCAGGTCAGGCAGGAAGTCATCTGACGCCGCGTCCGCGGTAACTTGATTCCGAGAGAGCAGCAGCATGGTGGTGAGTGATGACTGTCTGTCTGCCTGGCGAGATAATTGAAGGTGAGCGAGCTGCGAGACAGTGAGCGAAGTGAACGACAGACAGTGAGTGACACTGACAGATTTTTTAGCAACAACCAAGAAAGTAAGTGTCTAGTCTGTCTCTTAAGTAATGTTACCTGTGTGACACGTTGGGATGCTACTGGCTAATCATGCATGATGCCAATTGCCAAGCTCCCGAAGTCAGGTATGCAGGTGGCTATATGCATGGTTTCAGTTTCATGACCCAATAAGTAACAAAAAGAGGTGGTGTAAAGTTAAAAACAACATAATATATTTTATTTTATTTTTCAATCGTTCCTATCAGGAATAAATAAATGTCCCTCTGTATGTTTTTTTTATTATCGATGATGACTGTGTGTTGTGTACGGCTTGGGTTGTGTACCTGTAGGTGTCATTTTGATATGAATTTGGCTAAAACAGTTTGTGTTTGTTAGTTACAATTATGTTGACAGGAGAGCTGAGCAGGTGGTGACATGAAAGAGAATATACTGAATAATGACATCACAACAGTATAATCCTAATGTTGATTTAAAATGATATATTACTCTAAATATGGCTAAAAAAGGGGGGAAAAAACCCTCAAATTTTTTTCGGCGGCGCCCTTGCGGGCGCCACCGAATCCGCCTCCCCTTGCTGGACCTCCCCTATTTCGGAACCCTGGTTACGGCCCTGGACCTGAAGTGTGTGTCTATATGTTGTTGTAATTGTGTGTCATGTAATCCCATGGGATGGGCCATTTACATGGTACTGTATGACATGAAAATACATTTAAATCCATGCTTTCATTACAATGTGTGCTTTGTGTCTTGCTGAGCTGAGGGATCAACTTTGAAAATGATTTATAAGCCACCACCAGCAGCGCCAGCGGTGAAGGGTTAGGGTTAGTACAGTTTCTTGTTTTGTAGTTTCAATGAAGCCAAATAGTCGGTGCCTGAATTTCAGGTGTATCATCCAAAAAAACCATAAAAACAAGCTTGAAACAGGCAAACTAGTCTCTCAAGACAGATGCTTAATCATGACGTAGAAGTTGTCTCCTTATTCAGCTTTTTCAAGCACAAAATATGAAAACCTCCACACCACTGGTAATGTGACATGTTTATTGATTAAAAAAACATGTTTATTGATAAAAAAAAACAATGTATTTGTAATAGATTCATTGCAATATGATAATAGACAATGAATATACAGCTGAAAAACTGATGTCCAAAAGGGCTCCATGGCGTTTTTCAGGCCAGGTTTTCAAGGGTTAAATCACCTTGGGCCACTCCAAACTCAGCTCCTATAACAGGGGCATAGACTGACTTAATAAGTGGAGTGCACAGTGCAGTCTGGCCCAAACTGGTTTTCATGGTCTAATAGAGCTCTGGAATGCACAAAATCCATTTCCTTATTCAAATTCACTTTTGCAAAAAACTCAGGTTTGGGGTGCAATATGGAAGTCTTATTCACTTTGGGCCACCAATATCAATGTTCACAGTCACACATACTGTCAACCTCCCTTACACTCGCTAACTCCCTACCCATGTACTTTGGAGGTCTCAAAGGTGATCAAAAAATAAGGCGGGATATCCACTCATTTCCCCTGGTCATTTCATCACTTGCCTCGGGTACGTTACTCGGGAACGCTGCAGCCCGTCTGGTATTCAACCAACCCAAATTCTCTCATGTCACTCCCCTCTTCCGGGACCTTCACTGGCTTCCCATCACGGCACGCATTCAATTCAAAACACTGGTACTGGCCTACAGGGCAGTACACCAGACAGCCCCCCCAGGGCCGGCGCCAGGATGAAATGACTGAGGGGGCTGTTATAACTGGCGAGGGGGCTGATTTTTTCAATTTTTTTCATTTTTTATTTTTTTTATATGATATTTTTATATATACCCGCTATGCCTATGTGACGCCCACGAAAGATGTGGTCACATTTTGTGTTTAATTTAAGCTGATATTTTATTTTTGAAACGTTTTGAGTCATGTGTATTCACCTCACAGTGATTTATCTAGTCCTCCGGACAGTAGAGGGCCGCAGAGGCCAGCAGGAGTGCCGTAAATGGACTGTCTTTGCAACGGCGGGGTCGTAAACTTTCAATTCTGGGGTTACACGCCAACCAGATGAATGGCAGCTAGACTCCTCTGCTCTTCATTTCAACTATTTTCACCTGTTTACAGGTTAGTAATGTGTACAAAGGTACAGACGGTAGAAATAATCATTAGAGAAGCATTATCTCTTTGTTATGTTTACAGATGCACTGTTTAATTTGTGATGTTGACGTGAATGATGCACTTTATATTTTGTTTTACTAACGTTACGGTTTGAAGATATTTGTTTATAAAATTGCCATGTTGTCTGAGATAATTAATCAATGCCATTGTTGTCAAAATGCTATATGTTAACCTGTATAGGAATATACATAGTACACAGCAGTGTGTAAAAACTTGAATACAGTTAAACTGACTGATAGTATACGAAAGGTCCTTTATTCCTTTATATGTCATTCTAGCAATGCTATAGATTTATTTTTGTTTATTTATGGGCAAATGTGTCATATTATATAATATTTTGGATCTGTTCATTTCTGTTGAACTTGAACCAAAGATGATTGAAAGTTTATTGAATGGACATGAAAAAAAGAGAACAATGCATTTGAACATTTTGACATTGAATAGATTCTGGGGTTACATGCCGACCAGATGAATGGCAGCTAGACTCCTCTGCTCTTCATTTCAACTATTTTCACCTGTTTACAGGACACTGCAATCTGTACACACGCCAGGCCACGCCAGGTCTGTTACACCTATTTCTGGACTTTTTAACCATAATAACCTCTGAAAAGCGCAATAACAACACAAGAAAGACTACTATTCAAAATCAAATAAAACATTTATTTCACAGCAGCAGATTAAGGCATTAATAGAGGTTCAAGGGTTCATAGGTTCAAATTTAATAAATAGCTACATCTCTGACACCTTGTGACAACCAAAGCACAGCAAATAGTGCTTCCCTGCCAATTCTGAAACAACAGAGCTATGTTTACAGGGGGTAGCCTACATCAACTTAAACTGATCAAATTTGATGAAGACTGCAGAAACAGCAGCCTAAACATGTCAGGTACAAACATTGCCTAACTGGCCTTTATAGATGAACTATTCTTAAAAAGAAAAAGAGAAAAAAATTCAAGTGAGGGGGCCGAAAATTGAACTGAGGGGGCTAAGCCCCCTTAGGCCCCCTCATGGTGCCGGGCCTGAGCCCCCCTGTACTTGCAATCTATGGTGAGGCTCCAAATCTCTCACCGTTCCCTCCGCTCCTCCACCAGTGCAGGACGCCTCGCCCCTCCTCCACTACGGGGGCTCAAAAGTCGCTCATCCCGTTCGCGACTCTTCTCGTCCCTGGCACCTCAATGGTGGAACGAGCTTCCACCTTCGGTCAGGACGGCCGAATCACTGCCGATCTTTCGGAAAAGACTAAAGACACACCTTTTCAGGCTCCATCTGGGCCCTTCTTGAACTAACTTCTTTCTCTCTTAAAAAAAAAAAAAAAAAAAAAAAAAAAAACCTGAACTAAACTTGTACCACTGTTCCTTCAGAAGTTGTAGTTGTCATAGACTGGGTTGCATAGTTGATTGCTCTATTGCTGACAAAAATGTGATATTGTAAGTCGCTTTGGATAAAAGCGTCTGCCAAATGACGTAATGTAATGTAATGTAATGTACGTTTACATGGATCATGACCTCTGAACCTCCTTCGGGTGTGAAGCTTCCTTTTTCTTCTTCTTTTTTTTAAGATGCCAACTTTCTCTGTCCAAATGTTGTGTGTTTCTGTTATTTTCTCCCCCATCTCTCTCCAACTCCTTATCTCTCCCTCATTCTCTCTTCCATTGTCCTCCCCACTTCTCTCTCCCCCCTCCCTTCTCTCTGTTTCTCTCTCTCCCTCTCACACACGCACACACACGCACACACACACACACACACACACACACACACACACACACACACACACACACACACACACACACACACACACACACACACACACAAAAGAGTACAACAAAAACACTGGCAGCTATTTATAGTGGCAGGCAGGGAGAAAGGTACACAGGCCATGGAGATGTGTCCTTCACTGCTGCTGGTATGACAAATGCTGTTTCACACACACACACACACACACACACACACACACACACACACACACACACACACACACACACACACACACACACACACACACACACACATCTTCTCTCTCTCTCGGTTGGATGAAGACTCTAAATATATATGAACATTAAACAGTAGAGACAATAATAAGAGGACTGTGAACTCTGGCAGCAGCCACAAAGCACAGAGAGAGAGAGAGAGAGAGGGACACACACACACACACACACACACACACACACACACACACACACACACACACACACACACACACACACACACACACACACACACACACACACACACACACACACAGAGAGAGAGACACACAGAGAGAGGGAAGGGGAGAGAGAGCCCTGCGGTACTGTGAGGGATAATGCAACCAGCTGAAATACCTTCTCCCCTCCGGTGGTAAACAGAGCAGGGAACACTAGCTTTAACATCTCAATACACACACACACACACACACACACACACACACACACACACACACACACACACACACACACACACACACACACACACACACACACACACACACACACACGTAAACAAGATGTTATGTCCCCAACTTTATTTTCCATTTTTGTCAATGATTTAGCACTTCAAATTAAGGCATCCAACAATGGAATCAAAGTTGATGACCAGACTGCATGGGTATATTATTGTACGCGGATGACTTGCTGAGCACGGAAATGACCTGCAGATCATGTTGAACATTGTTGCACAATGGTGCTGGAAATGGAGACTTATGGTAAATCAAGACAAAACACAAATAGTAGCCTACATTTTAGACCCACATCAAAGGAGAGTTCTTTTGTATTTAATTTTGGTTCAGTAGTAGTATTATCGGATCACTATAAATATCTGGGCTTGACGCTGGACGAGCATATGACCTTTAAGGAGGGAGTCAGTGTTCTAGCTCAATCAGCGGGCAGAGCACAGAGTTAAACATTGTGGTAATCTGGGATTTTATACTTACACACAACTGTATAACTCTTATTGTGTCTGGTGTTTGGGGTTTCCGTGAACATCTAAGCTGTAACACTGTGCATCACAGAGCTATCCGTTATTTTCTAGGAGTTCATAAATTCACTTCAGTTCTGGCAATTGGTGGTGATATGGGATGGGAATCCCCAAACATCAGACACAAAGGTCAAATGCTTCGACTCTGGAATAGACTTGTGAGGATGTCTGACCAAAGACTCACTAAAGAGATATGTATTTAATTGGGACATCGCCCATAGACAGCCCTGGGTAAATGAATTGAAATTGATTTCCCATTTATTTTTCACAACAGGTTATTTTGTGATACCCGAGAAACTATGAGTAATGTGTTTATTTTGTATAAAGATAAATGGTCTGTTGACTTATGGTATAAACCAAAAGTAAGAACCTATATCGTCTCATAAAAGAGAGTTACTGTGTCGAGCCGTATGTGAAGTTTGATTTGGACAGACAAAAAAGATCTCTGTGTGATCAGTTACGCTCTGGAACTCTTCCCTTAAGCACTAGCGACTGGTAGGTTTAATGCTACCCCCGAAGTTGTGTTTAAAAAAAGCAACCTTCTTCTTCATAGCAAATTGTATTTGTCAGGCATGGGAGCAAAGACAGAACATTTTGTTTAGAAAGTGATGTAATGATCTGTTTTGTTGTTTGAGCAGTATGTTAAAGCAATGAGGGTTGGGCAATGTAGGGTGCATGACACATAATAAATACAAATCAAAAATCAATCAAAAATCAATCAATCCACAAAAAAGGTGCACATAACAACAGTACAGTGTTTTTGTCTGTTGTGCATTAAAACTAAAGTAATAAGCCTGTTTTGTATAAGGAGGTAAGGAGCAGAAAGTACAGATATTTGTGCAAAATGTAGGGAGTAAAAGTAAAATGTAGAGTAGAGTAACAAAGTATTTGTTACTTCCCATCTGCACAAACACACACTGCATAGGGCCACTAAGCAGGGAATGTTGTTTATTTGATAATTAGAGTATAAATGTTAACAGTGGCCAGTAGTTAGTTGGCTCATTGCGGGTGATTCCATGACCACGGAGAGCGGAGGTTCGTTTCTCAGTGGAATTCTCATCTTTTTTGAGAGTGCTAAATCCAAAATGGCTACAATAATGTTGGAAAAAACTATTTCAATGGTTTAGCTAACAATGAATGCTGCAAAGTACATAGTTTATGTGACTGTTGGGGTAAAATAATTCATAATCAATGATTTGACCAATTTTCGACCTTCAAATCCAAGATGGACACCAATTTTCAGCTCCAAAGGGTCAATAAGCGAGGTTTCCTACTGTGATGTCATTTCATTGCAAATGGTCCTGGGAATGACATTGGGCCTCTTTATGGGGGTTTTCAGGGGATATAAGGTAAAGGTAAAGTCCCACTGATTGTCACACAATGTGTGAAATTTGTTATCCGCATTTGACCCATCCCCTTAGCCTGCCATCCCCTGGGGGAGCGGCTCGGGAATCATATGGTGATCTAACCCCCCAATTCCAACCCTTTGATGCTGAGTGCCAAGCAGGTCCCATTTTTATAGTCTTTGGTATAAAAATCGGCCGGGGATCGAACTCTCGACCTCCTAGTCTCAGGGTGGACACTCAGACCGCAAGGCCACTGAGCTGGTCATGGAGCTGGATATTATGGAGCCCCCTTCAGGGCTGATTTGGTTCCTTCACAGGGTTCTGAAAGGCAGAGCGGCTGCTGAACCTCAGCCCATTCAGTCAATTCACCTGTTTACCAAAATCATCCTTGCGTCCCTGGTTGATCATTCTTCCTGGTGCTCCATATCTAGCACAGTGGTTTGCTCCCAGGCTGCCGGATCCACATGCCTACTACTGGCTGTCATTCTAGCCATCTCATCAGGGCTTCTTTTACACCAGAGATGGTGAATTCAATTAATTTCTGTACCTGGTAGCTTACCAGCAGAAAACCTGCCTGTCAATCATCCATAATGGAAGCACAAGCAGGAAGCAAGCAAACAGTGGAGTGCAGGGGCGGACTGCATAATCGGGCATGTGGGGCAAATGCCCGGTGGCCTGGCCTGGCCTGGCCCGCCAATTTTTTTTTTTTTTTTTTTTTTTTTTGCAGGCCAGGCCAGGCCACTCACTGAACAGCAGGCCAGGCGCGCCTACTGGTTTACTAGTGGTTTTATTACTTTATTCAGGGTTAAAGTGGGTGCATCTCATTGTAAAATTGGACTTGGCCCAAATTGGGCTTCAAACGGCCCAAATCGGGCTTCAAACAGCCCAAATCTGGCTTTAAACGCCCCAAATTGGGCTTCAAACGGCCCAAATTGGGCTTCAAACGGCCCAAATTGAGCTTCAAACGGCCCACGTTTGAAGCCGGCACGCGCGTCGGCCCGTATCGGCCTGGCCTGCTTGGTATCTAATGCCCGGCCTGAATTATTATCCAAGTCCGCCCCTGGTGGAGTGTCATCTTGCTGATGTGGGGCACCTGGGATGGGTGGCTCCCGGCTCCTCTCTCTCCCTCTCCACTCTTCTGGATGTTTTGAGCTTATGCTCCCCCACACCTACAATGCATTCACTACTGATGTTACAGAGTTACACACTTCTTTTCATTTTGGTTAATTTAACTATTTAGTTTACAATATGTGTTGTATTACCTTGAAACATGTGCGCTCTCCCTTTTGTCAGGTCCATTGAACCTGGGGTGTGACAGTTCATTACTGAACAGGTTGACCAATGGGCCAGTCACACAAAACCTTGCTCTATTCCTAATTCGTACGCTTCGTGTGCTCGCCTGCCTCACTGCTCCACAGTTGAGCAACTAAGCAACTGTGAGCCGCAGAGCAGAACCCCCGGCCGCCTTATTATAGTAGTGAGATTAACCTTACAATGTAAAACAGATCAACTCAGTTGTAATATCACCATGTTCTGTCATAGCATGTGATGCCACCAGAGGGCAGTACAGGAAGGCAGCTGAGGGTCTCTGTCAGTATCTCCCCCCTCCTTCAACATCTAGACCTTTTTGTTGTAGTCCGTCACATGAGCTACATTTTGATTGTCAAAAGCAATGTCTCCCACAGTGGGGTGCGAAGATCCACAGGGGTTCTTCACAGAGATGAGGAACAGTAATTTCACAATTACCTTGATTCCTTTTACTCGAGGTTAACACAGTATGACAGTAGTTCCTCCGTTCTCCACTCTTATCTCCCTGCCTACTGCGATGACAATTGCACACAATTCTGTAGCAAATAATATCCAACCAACCACACAGTTGACCTCCATGGGGATTCCTGGGATAACATCAAATGGGAACACATGTTCCTGCAGGGGCCTTGGCTTCTATCTCCCTCATAGGCCTTTGCAATGTTGAATCAGGAGATCAGACAAGTCAAGGTGATCGATGGAGGATTCTCACTTTAATCTAGTCCACAATCTTCTCAGTAGGCAAACAATGGTCAAGGGATGAAATCCAAGTCTAATTCATCCCATCCCATTTGGATTGTTGCCGCTTGTATTCAGTTCAATGTATTTTTTAAGGGCCGTAAAAAAGCTCCTCCCCTATACCTGGAGTCGCACCCAATTATATCCACTCTACCAGCTCTGCCTCAGTGCAAAATATGGCAGAGAGAGAGAGTATGCCTCCTAAATTTATTTTGATGGAGCAGGATACAAAAACAGGAATAACCATTTGTATTATGGAGGAACCAAAATAGTTAAAACTGATGCTAAGTTGGCCGTTTTTCTCTTTTAGTGCAATTACATTATCTAACATTTGCTGTCTGGACTATTGCTATCAGAGAAACTGGTCTAGCCCTACTAATTAGATCTAATTCCTCATTTCCATCACTCAGAGCCAGGCTGAGCCAGATAAAAGCAAAGCCCAGTTGTTTCATAATGTGTTTCCATTGTATACAGAGCTAAAAGGCCTAACGTTATGTTTGTTGCTATGCTGCTAATGTTGTAGTAAGCTGTGTAACTGCTAACAGTGGCTAAGTTTAGCCGACCAATTCACTGTGGAATTATGAATGGAGGACTTAGAATTGAAGTAGTTTTACTTCGTTTCGAACTTCGGAATCTCACACTAGGCCAAGCTGCTCCCTGTAGCGCACCAACTGGACAATGTCTATTTTCTCAAAATTGACCCCTATAAAACCATCCATTGCACCTGAAGGCGTCATTGGCATCTGGCTTATGACGCAGCCACCCGCTCCGCCCCCCACGTCCGTGCCATATTGCCCAGATTGTCACTCTGCTTTTTGTCATACAGACGTGTCTTGTCTTCTCTTGACTCTCGCTAGCTTGCGGTTAGCTCTTAGCCAATAGTGACACCCGTCTCCTTGTGTTCCATCAACCCCAACGGGAGCGGCGGACGAGGACTGCGCGACTTTGTCGAACCAGCCCTCTTCGCCAGGAACGGCGGGACCCACTGCGAAAAGCTAAGAGTTTTTCTCTTGTGCTTAACTGCTAGCTTGGTAGTCTCTCTTGCTAGCCAGCCTGTGGCTAGGTGTTAGCTGTTGAGTTACGATAGCCTAAGCTAAACTAGTTCCCCGGCCGGGGCTGTGTATTAGCTAGCTTAGCACTGCCTGCCTAGCGCTAGCTTGTACTGTTGCTTGCACCGTAGCTTGTTAGCCTGCTTCGCTAGATTCTTGTTAGCCAAAATCGTTTGCGGCTTTTTCTTTTGCCCTCGCTAGCCAGGCTGTGTCCACGGACCTGCCTCGCCCAGCTATGGATGCAAACGCACCGTTCCGTCAGTACAGCCGATGCCATGCTGAGATGGCTACGGACGACTCACACGATCTGTGCATGTTCTGTCTGGGGCCGGAGCATGCCGAGCGCGCTTTGGCGGACCCACACTTCTGTCACAAGTGTGGCACACTCCTCATGTCGGTGCGCTGCCACCGGGCCGCTGCCGTTTGCGGGGAGATGCCTCCGACGCTAGCCTCATTCTAACTGTTGCTGTGCCCCATTAGCTGTGGTTAGCTAGCTATTCGCTAGGTTGCTATCTGTGCTGTTAGCCGGCTCGTTCGCGGCTTTCTTCTTTCTTCGTCCTTGTGCTAGTCAGGCTGTGTCTTCGGACCCGCCTTGCCCAGCTATGGACAAGAACGTGCCGTTCCGTCAGTGTGGCCAGTGCTGTGCTGAGGCGGCTTCCCCTTGTTAATCGGGGTAGAATTGTGATGCTTACTGTAACTGTTGCCTGTGTGCACCGTTAAGCTTTAGGTTAGCTGACATTACGCTAGGCTTGCTAGCTGTTACTTGGGCACCATTAGTCGGCTCGCTTGCGGCTTGCCTCGCTCGCTCCCCGGACGGGTTAGCGAGTTTTTTCCTTTCCCCTGTTGCTAGTCAGGCTGTGTTTGCGAACCCGCCTCTCTAAGCTATGGACAGGGACGGGCGCCCTCGCCAGTGCACTAGGTGTCAGGCCGGGAGAGTGGCAGACTATCCGCATGATCATGGATGTTTTTTGGGGCCTGAGCACGCGCTCGCCGGCCCCCGCTTCTGTCGAAGGTGTGCTAGTTCCTTCCTGCTGCTTAGGTTGTGTCCTCCCCACCTAGCTTCGTTATGGAAAGGGCAGAGCCGCTTAGACCGCGCGCTCAGTGCGGTGCGGCCTGGTGCCAGATGATTGCCATCTGTGTTATATTGTGTACGCTGCTATAGCGGTTAGTTAGCGCAAGGCGGACATCACTCTTCTGCTAGCTTGTGTACTAACCCCGATGTTGCATCGGCTATATTCGGGCTGGGTTGCTAAGACTGCCGCCCAGTTGAGTTAGTTAGATCTGCTGACTTATTGTTAGTGCTACTAGTTCTAGCCGCTTGCATGTGGGGTTCAGTAGTGTGATGACTTTGCTAGGTTCGCTCCCTGCTTAGCCAGGCTGCTTGCACTCCGTCTAGCTGCGGTTGGAGGCGATCGTTACCTCCCCGTGTAAGATGGGGAGAGGGAGTTGTTAGGGGTCCGCTTGTTACGGCTCGGCCGACCTTAAACATGGCAGCCTGGTTACGTTAGCCACCACAGAGTTGGTTAGTGGCCTGCTTGTTAATAGCTTACGCCACGAGCTGCACGGCACCTCGCTGGTCATTATTATGCTGAAACATGAGCTGTCCGCCCGCGTCCCCACAGTGTTGCCTGGCCGTTCTGCTTGTTACCGGGGTATTGCTAGCTTAGCTTGTTGCTATGATTGCCAAATGTGTCTTGACTAGGCTTGGCTTGTTATCCCTTGGCATATTGGACTTCGGGTTAGCTAAAGATGGTCACCTGTTGACCGCAGCTATCAGTACGAGGCGTGCCGTGTGTAACAAGTTACAGTTGTTAGCAGCCCACGGCTACCACGCCGCCTGCTTGCTCTGCCTGGGTCCCAAGCATGTAGCTTAGCCTGACACAGCTAACTGCTCAACGCACCGGTCTCTCCCTCTGGCCTCTTCAGACCGCTGGTCGGGAACAAATGGCCTGGCAGCTTCAGCGCGCTTCGGCTGCAACAGCAGCGCGGCCCACGCCAGCAGCGAAATAAGCCCCCCTTGCCAGCGGATGCTGCTCAGCATGGGAGCGAGCCACCATCGTCTGTGCCTAGTGCCCGACTTCGGTTGGGAGCTCTCAAGAGGCCCTTGCCTTCAGAGTGCCCCCGGCTGGCGAAAGCCACCCAGCAAGGGTGCGGCCCACCACAGTCTGTGCTCAACGCCCGACTCCAGTTGGCATCCTCCATTTCAGCCAGTCCCTGAGCCCACGGACATTTACCGCCTGTGTGAACATGGCGCTGGCTCCTCTCCGTGCAAAGGGGATACACGCCTATGTTTACCTCGACAACGCGCTCATAGCGGCGGACTCAGGGGACCTTGCCATCGCGCACACCAGGGCGGTGATAGACCACCTACAGGCCCTGGGGTTTCTGATAAACTGGCAGAAGAGTTGCTTCGTCCCGGTCCAGGTCACGACCTTCCTGGGGCTGGAGTTGAACTCGCTGACCATGAATGCGCGGCTCTTGGAGGAGAAGCGGGGGCGCATCATGCGGCTCGCCCACGCCCTGCGCCTGGGTCATGCAGCCTCGGTGCATCAATGCATCGCGCTGCAGGGACACATGGCCGCGGCTGTGGCCGTACTTCCATTGGGGTGGCTGCACATGCGTCCGTTCCAGATCTGGTTCCTCAGTCACCGCCTGGACCGGGGCAAGCACCATCATCGCAGGGTGACCTTGACAGTTGCGGCCCGACGGTCACTGCGTCTGTAGTCTCTTAGAACAGACGAGTTGGCTTCCGCAATTTTCAAATGCTTCCGCCATACCGTCTGTACTTCGTGGGGGAGAATCATGCACCAACCGGAATGGGAAGTAGAAAGGCGGGTTTTCCGCTCATTAGTCCAATCAGAATCGCAGAAAGGCGGGTCTTCCGCTCATTAGTCCAATCAAAATCCAATATGCCGCATTTTTCGTGGACACACGTGTCGTGATTGGTCGGATTCCGTCGAACTTCTTTCCTGTCTGAAGGTTTTTTCCCAACTTCCTTGTGCATGTTCTGGGGGTGTAACGTACAGACTGTATATAGCTGCATTCGCCGGATGTAGATGAGACAGTCTGTTTTAAGAGACTACTGCGTCTGTGTACGGACCCTCGCTGGCTATCCATGGGTGTGCGAGTGGGATCCGTCCCGCTCAGGCGCGACATTCGCACCGACGCCTTCCTGTGGGGTTGGGGCGCGGTGTCCTTTCCTTGTCAGCGGCACACTTACCCGGCCAGCTGAACTTCGGGGCGGACTTGATGTCGTGGCGCAACCCCCGGCAGACGGTTACACCCCAAAGTGGTGGAGCGGATTTGGGCCAGATTGACACGCACCCGTGTCAATCTCTTCACATCGCGGCTTGCAACGCACTGCCCCCTATGGTTATCTGTCGAAAACGATGATCCCCCCTTAGGTCACGATGTGTTAGCGCATGTGTGGCCCAGGGAGAGCCTTTACGCGTTCCCCCCCTTCCTCTGATCCAGTCCGTCCTGGACAAAGTGAGGGAGCACGGCCTGCGACTTACACTGGTGGCGCCGCAGTGGCCGCAGCAGATCTGGTTTGCGGACCTCATCTTGCTGTCGGTAGGGCTGCCGTGGCCGCTGCCGTGCCGGAAGGACCTCCTGTCCTCCTCCCTGTCCTAAGCGAAGGGCGAGATACTCCACCCCGCCCCTTCCAGATGGAAGGGTGGCCTGGTCCCTGAACGGGAGCGCCTGTTAGCTCAGGGGTTGCCCATGAGCGTGGTGCACACCATTCAGAGCGCTAGGGCCACGTCCACGCACTCTCAGTACACCTACAAGTGGCGAGTTTTCTCTCACTGGTGCGCGGTTCGTAACGAGGATCCAGTGTGTTGTGGTGTTCAGCCCATCCTCTGTTTCCTGCAGAGCCTGTATGGTGCAGGCCAGTCCCCTCAGTCCCTTAAGGTCTATGTGGCTGCCATATCAGCCTGTCACATGGAGATTGAAGGGAAACCGGTGGGGAGCCTCCTCCTCCTTCCCTAAATGGGACTTGGTCACGGTGTTGGAGGGTCTCTCGGGTCCCCCGTTCGAGTCCTTGGAAACTGTGGACCTGAAGTTCCTGTCCTTGAAGACTGCGCTGCTGTTAGCCTTGTCTTCAGGCAAGAGGGTTAGCGACTTGATTGCCCTGTCGGTCCAGCAGTCTTGCTTGGTATTTGCTGATGACGAGCGGAGGGTTACGCTTCGGCCCAACCCCGCCTACCAGCCTAAGAATATCAACGCCAGCTTCAGATCTATGGTCGTGAACCTGGCTTCCTTTTGTCCCCCTCCTTTCAGCTTGGAGGAGGAGCGACGCTTGAACACGCTTTGCCCGGTGCGTGCAATCCTGGCCTACGTGGGCAGGATGCGCACGCTGCGCACCTGTAACCAGCTTTTGGTTTGCTTTGGGCCACGGGCCCTGTGTGGGGCACTGTCCAAGGAGCGCTTGTCGCACTTGATAGTGGAGGCCATTGCTTTGGCCTACTCTGCCGTGGGGAAGGCTCCCACTGAGGGTATTAAGGCCCACTCTACGCGAGGTGTCGCAACATCCTGGGCGTTGTTGCGTGGTGTGTCAGTGGAAGACATGTGTGCGGCTGCCTCATGGACTACCCACCACACCTTTGTTAGGTTCTATAGCCTTGATGTGGCCCGCACGCCCTTTGCGCACGCTGTGTTGTCAGCCGCCAGGCGGTAGTGATGTCACGGTACCAATAATTCAGTAGTCTGTACCGGTACTAGTGAATTTCCACGGTACTTTGTACCAATTTCGGTACCATGGTAAAAAAAAACAGACTGATATTTCTTCAACATATTCTCCTTTATTAACCATTTCCAATGAACAAATGGCATGTAGCCTTCAACTTTAAAACAAAACAATGTGCTTCTGCTTACTTCTTACATTCAACTCTGTATGGCAGTGAGTGCAGACAGTGCAACACCAGTGGCATGTAGCCCTCAAGTATTTAAAACAAAAACAATATTGTGCTTCTGCTTACTTAGCCTACATTCAACTTTTTATGGCAAGGGTAACACATCCAATCTCGCCAAGCACCTGAAAGACAGGCACCCAGACCTGCTCAAAGAATTCAAGGTGGGTTAATTCTTTCAAACGGTGTAAAATAACACGTTTAACATATCAAACGGACCTTATCCTGTCACATTAGTTTTTGAGATAGCTGGCAATGCATTGTGTAACCAAAAAACGTTTGGCTAACGTTAACGTTAACGTGTTTTGTAATGGAATCTTTATGGGACACGGCTAATACCTGGCACAGCGTTAGCTAGCATAGTGTAGCACGTGTGCAATGCAATGTTTGTAATGGAATCATTATGGAACTATGGCTAAGTTCGGCTATTAGCCATGTCCCATAATGATTCCATTACAAACATTGCATTGCACACATGCTACACTATGCTAGCTAACGCTGTGAAACATATAGGGCATCGTGGCTTTTACACAGCAGTTATGTAAGACATGTATATTGTTTAAACAACAGTTATAAGACATGTATATTGTTTAAACAGTTATAAGACATGTATATTGTTTAAACAACAGTTATTAGACATGTATATTGTTTAAACAGTTATAAGACATGTATATTGTTTAAACAACAGTTATAAGACATGTATATTGTTTAAACAGTTATAAGACATGTATATTGTTTAAACAACAGTTATATAAGACATGTATATTGTTTAAACAACAGTTATAAGACATGTATATTGTTTAAACAGTTATAAGACATGTATATTGTTTAAACAACAGTTATACGACATGTATATTGTTTAAACAACAGTTATACGACATGCATATTGTTTAAACAGTTATAAGACATGTATATTGTTTAAACAACAGTTATATAAGACATGTATATTGTTTAAACAACAGTTATAAGACATGTATATTGTTTAAACAGTTATAAGACATGTATATTGTTTAAACAGTTATAAGACATGTATATTGTTTAAACAACAGTTATATAAGACATGTATATTGTTTAAACAACAGTTATAAGACATGTATATTGTTTAAACAGTTATAAGACATGTATATTGTTTAAACAACAGTTATATAAGACATGTATATTGTTTAAACAACAGTTATAAGACATGTATATTGTGTAAACAGTTATAAGACATGTATATTGTTTAAACAACAGTTATAAGACATGTATATTGTTTAAACAGTTATAAGACATGTATATTGTTTAAACAACAGTTATATAAGACATGTATATTGTTTAAACAACAGTTATAAGACATGTATATTGTTTAAACAACAGTTATAAGACATGTATATTGTTTAAACAGTTATAAGACATGTATATTGTTTAAACAACAGTTATATAAGACATGTATATTATTTAAACAACAGTTATAAGACATGTATATTGTGTAAACAGTTATAAGACATGTATATTGTTTAAACAACAGTTATAAGACATGTATATTGTTTAAACAGTTATAAGACATGTATATTGTTTAAACAACAGTTATATAAGACATGTATATTGTTTAAACAACAGTTATAAGACATGTATATTGTTTAAACAGTTATAAGACATGTATATTGTTTAAACAGTTATAAAACATGTATATTGTTTAAACAACAGTTATAAGACATGTATATTGTTTAAACAGTTATAAGACATGTATATTGTTTAAACAACAGTTATAAGACATGTATATTGTTTAAACAGTTATAAGACATGTATATTACACCCAAACTTGCTACGAAACAGAATTATGAAAAAACACCCCTAGAGTCTGCGACAGCGGGGGCGGAAGATGACTCACCTATGGTTGACACGGTTATTGACTCTGGAACGGACTTGACTATGAGTAGGGAAAACATGTCAGTGGAAGCCACTAGTTCAGATGTAGATGGAAAGAAGCGTCAGGTTTGCTTGTGTGGCTGGCAGAAGGTAACAACTTTGAGGGGCCTTAGAATCCATCAAGGCAGGAAGAGGTGCTTGGTAGAGGGAACTGTCATGCCCTCAACCTCTGCCTCTGTCATGCCCTCAACCTCTGCCTCCTAGTCTCTCTCGCCCCCTCCTTTCTGTTGTGATTACAGGATTGGAGCCAGGTGTGTGGAGCTGATCTCCAGCTATCGCAGCTGCCAAGCATCACCAATCAGCAGGCTTCATATACCCAGCCCAGACGTCAAGACACTGTCAGATTATCTTCTCACCTGCATGGAGAGGAACGTCTGCTGCCCTAACTCTGACCACCTGGGCCAATCCTCCCCTGTCTGTCTGCCTGCTCGCCATCTGCCTGGACTTCAGCCTACCTGCTCTCTGCTCGCCTGGACTTCAGCCTACCTGCTCTCTGCCCGCCTGGACTTCAGCCTGCTTGCTCTCTGCCAGCCCGGACTTCTGGATGCCTGCTCGTTCACCTACCTGGACTCTAGCCTACCATCCTGCAACCTGGGTATCTCGTCCATCCGGACTCAACCAATAACATTTAAATAAACAAACTGTGTTACAACTTGATATTCTGTCTCTGTCTGTCTCTGCCCTTGAGTCCAACAAACAAAACCCTAACAGGATAATCTGACCAAAATGGACTCGGCAGAGGCAGAAGCAATGAGACAAGCGCTTGCTCAGCAGGGCCAATGGCTAGGAGGCCAGGAGGATCGTCTGCGGACCATGACTACAGAAATGCAGAGGCTTGGTGTGACCATCACGGGCCTCCCCGAGCGTCTGACACCAGCTCCAGTTGCCGCTCTGCTTCAGCCCGACCAGCCAGCGCTGCCTGCTACCACAGCTCCGGAGCCTCACATCCCACCTCCAGCAAAATACTCAGGTGATCCACACAGCTGTCGTCAATTTCTCACACAGTGTCAATTGTCGTTCAACGCTCAGCCCATCCGCTTCTTTACGGAAGCTGCCAAAATTGCATACCTGGTTAACCTACTGGAGGGACCCCCGCTTAACTTTTTCAATGCTCTCTTTGAACAGGGCTCTCCGCTCACCCAGTCCTTTGCGGGTTTTGCTGTCGAGCTCAAACGAGTGTACGACCATCCAATACGAGGGCAACAGGCGGGGCAGCGTCTGTTGACTCTTCGCCAAGGAAGACTCCCAGTCCGTGAGTTTATAAGCCAGTTCCACAGTTTGGCTGTTGAGTCGGGGTGGGATAATGTGGCCCTCATTGCAGCATTTCAGAGTGGTCTGAATAGAGAGATTGGAAGGGAAATAGCACTAAGGGGGGAACTAAATTCCTTAGACGCCGCCATTAGTCTGGCCATTAAGATTGCGGATCAAATCGCCCTGTGGCGTACGGACATCCCCGTCTCTCTGTTCTCATCACGTCCCGATACTCCAAACTTTCCCGAACCAGAACCCATGCAACTCGACCGGGTCCGTCTGTCCCCGGAGAAAAGGGCCGGCTCGGCAATAGTTAGAGAGATATTGTCGAGTCGAGCAACCACTGCCTCTCTCCCCGTCCGTCCACAGCTCGATGCCGCCATCGTGTGGTGCCAGCAAACCATTACACTCTCTGCACTCATAGACTCTGGAGCCGATGAGAATTTCATTCATAATGGTACGTGCCAGCAGTGGGGCATCGAGACTGAGCCCCTCGATGTCCCACTAAATACTACAGCCCTTAACGGGGTACTGCTGGCCCAAGTGGACAGAAAAACCATTCCCCTGTCCCTTCACATGTTTGGGAATCATCAAGAAAAAATTCAGTTTCACGTCATTCATTCTCCCAATGTTCCTCTAGTGTTGGGATTCCCCTGGTTGAAACTCCATAACCCCCAGATCAACTGGACCACCGGCACGGTGGGGGCATGGAGCTCCTTCTGCCATGCCAACTGCCTCCGTTCCGCCCAGACACCTTCCTCTGAGCCTCTACCAGTACCAGAACCTCCAGATCTGTCATCGGTTCCAAAAGAATATCATGACCTCGCTCCTGCATTCAGTAAACAACAGGCATTAACACTCCCTCCGCACAGACCATACGATTGTGAGGTAAAGCTTTTGCCCGGAGCTCCTCTACCCTCTAGCAGGCTCTACAACCTCTCTCTGCCGGAACAGCAAGCCATGGGGAAATACATCCAGGACTCCTTGGCAGCAGGGATCATCCGACCTTCATCCTCTCCGGTGGGTGCAGGTGCCTTCTTCGTGGGCAAGAAGGATGGGTCTTTGAGACCATGTATAGACTATAAAAAACTAAATGACATCACAGTTAAAAACAAGTACTGCCTGCCTCTGATTGACTCTGCTTTTGTGCCCCTTCATGACGCCACAGTGTTTTCAAAACTGGATCTCCGGAACGCGTACCACCTGGTGCGCATCAAAGATGGAGATGAATGGAAGACTGCTTTCAACACTCACCTGGGCCATTTTGAGTACCTGGTGATGCCTTTCGGCCTCACTAATGCGCCCGCAGTCTTCCAAGCACTCGTCAACGATGTACTCAGGGACATGATTGGTCATTTTGCATTTGTTTACCTTGATGACATTCTGATTTACTCCCAGTCTCTCCAGGAACACCAGAAACATGTGCGGGCAGTGCTGCAGCGTCTCCTAGAAAACAGACTGTTTGCTAAGGCAGAAAAGTGTGAATTTCATGCTTCCACAGTGCACTTCCTGGGTTTCGTCATCTCCCCGGGGAAAATGGAGATGGAGCCGGCGAAAGTGACAGCAGTTCTGGATTGGCCTGTGCCTACTAGCCGCAAACAGTTACAAATGTTTCTAGGATTTGCCAACTTCTATCGAAGATTTGTCCGTAATTACAGCACCATAGCAGCCCCCCTGACTGCACTCACTTCCACCTCCATCTCGTTTCGATGGACACCGGAGGCGGAGACCGCCTTTGGGGAGCTCAAGCGCAGGTTTGTCTCCGCTCCAGTGCTCATCCAGGCAGACCGGACCCGGCAGTTCATTGTGGAGGTGGACGCTTCTAATGTGGGGGTAGGTGCAATCCTCTCTCAGCGCACACTGGCTGATGACAAATTGCATCCATGTGCCTTTCTGTCCTATAAACTTTCCCCCGCAGAAAGAAACTACGACGTCGGCAATAGAGAGCTTCTGGCTGTGAAGGTGGCGCTGGAGGAGTGGCGACACTGGCTAGAGGGGGCCGAGCATCCATTCGTCGTGTGGACAGACCACAAAAACCTCACCTACATCAAGGAGGCGAAGCGGCTTAACTCACGCCAAGCAGGGTGGGCTCTGTTTTTTGGCAGGTTTAATTTCACACTCACCTACCGCCCCGGTTCGAGGAACGTGAAGCCTGATGCGCTGTCACGCCAGTTTGCGGTGGAGGAGGCAAACATGGACCCAGAGCCCATTCTTCCATCTTCATGTGTCATCGCTGCCGTTACCTGGGAGATCGAATCTAAGGTCCGCCAAGCCCAGAGGGCCCAGCCCGACCCAGGTAATGGTCCTCCTAACCGTCTGTTTGTACCTGATTCTGTCCGCTCCCAGGTTCTGCAATGGGCTCACTCATCCCGCCTTACCTGTCACCCGGGGGTTCGTCGGACAATGGCCTTCCTCCGGCAGAGTTTCTGGTGGCCCACCATGGACCAGGATACACGGTCATATGTTGCAGCTTGCTCTGTCTGCGCGCGCAGCAAGACCTCCACAAAGCCCAGCTCTGGCCTGCTCCGTCCACTGCCTGTACCCAGCCGGCCATGGTCACACATAGCAGTGGACTTCGTCACTGGCCTTCCCCCATCTGGAGGTAACACCACAGTTCTTACTGTCATAGACCGTTTTTCTAAGGCAGTACACTTCATTGCCCTGCCCAAGCTGCCTTCCGCTAGGGAGACAGCCGATCTATTAGTGCAACATGTGTTTCGGGTACATGGGCTGCCTGCAGACATTGTCTCCGACAGGGGGCCTCAATTCACCTCACAGGTCTGGAGGGCATTCTGCACGGCCATGGGAGCCACCGTCAGCTTATCTTCGGGGTACCATCCTCAGACCAACGGACAGACTGAGCGAGCGAACCAGGAGATGGAAGCAGCTCTTCGCTGTATCACCGCGGCGAACCCCTCCTCTTGGAGCTCACAGCTGCCCTGGGTGGAGTACGCCCACAATACCCTTCCCAACGCCTCCTCGGGTATGTCTCCGTTTGTATGTTCTTTGGGCTATCAACCTCCTCTGTTGTCAGGCCAGGAGGAGGAGATTGCAGTGCCTTCAGTTCAGGCCCAGATGCGCCGCTGCCGCGCTACCTGGAAAAGAGCCCGCGCCGCCTTACTCCGAGCTGCCTCCAGGTCACGGGTCCAGGCCGACCGTCGCCGTGTGCCAGCTCCAGCCTACGCTCCAGGGCAGAAGGTATGGCTTCTTTCGAGAGATCTGCCTCTCAAGGTGGATTCTCGAAAGCTTGCACCTCGCTACGTTGGGCCGTATGAAATTGAAACCATCATTAACCCATGTGCTGTTCGGCTTAAGCTCCCTTCCTCCTTTAAAAGGATCCATCCCACATTTCATGTGTCTCTGTTAAAGCCGGTGCAGTCCAGTGCTCTTGTCCCTCCCACAGCCGCCCCTCCTCCTCCTCGGATGGTGGAGGGTGGTCCAGTCTACACCGTGAGGCGTATCCTGGATGTCCGTCGCCGGGGCCGCGGATTCCAGTATTTGGTCGACTGGGAGGGATATGGTCCGGAGGAGCGCTGCTGGGTCCCTCGGCGGAACATACTGGACCCCACGCTCATCCGGGACTTCCGTCGCCAGCACCCTGACGGAGCCAGGCGTGCGCCAGGTGGCGCCCGTAGAGGGGGGGGTACTGTCATGCCCTCAACCTCTGCCTCTGTCATGCCCTCAACCTCTGCCTCCTAGTCTCTCTCGCCCCCTCCTTTCTGTTGTGATTACAGGATTGGAGCCAGGTGTGTGGAGCTGATCTCCAGCTATCGCAGCTGCCAAGCATCACCAATCAGCAGGCTTCATATACCCAGCCCAGACGTCAAGACACTGTCAGATTATCTTCTCACCTGCATGGAGAGGAACGTCTGCTGCCCTAACTCTGACCACCTGGGCCAATCCTCCCCTGTCTGTCTGCCTGCTCGCCATCTGCCTGGACTTCAGCCTACCTGCTCTCTGCTCGCCTGGACTTCAGCCTACCTGCTCTCTGCCCGCCTGGACTTCAGCCTGCTTGCTCTCTGCCAGCCCGGACTTCTGGATGCCTGCTCGTTCACCTACCTGGACTCTAGCCTACCATCCTGCAACCTGGGTATCTCGTCCATCCGGACTCAACCAATAACATTTAAATAAACAAACTGTGTTACAACTTGATATTCTGTCTCTGTCTGTCTCTGCCCTTGAGTCCAACAAACAAAACCCTAACAGGGAACACAGGGACCCCGCATTGATAATTATTTCTTAAGAAGTTTATCAAGTCAGTCGGGTGAAGTCCAGCGACAGGAAGTAACCCACAGCTCGCAGGACATCAGCACCCCTGATGTTGAGGCAGGTCCTAGCACCGAGGAAAGCAGAGAGGCCAGCCAGCCAAAAAGGGAGAAGATTAGCGGTCAGAAGCCTAGAGTTAAGTGGCCAGGTGCAGAGGAAAGTAGGAAGTGGGAAGATATCAATAGTGATTTGGTTAGGATGTTAGAGAAGCTTAAAGGAACTGCTGAGAGTAAGTTGGAGAAAATGGGAGATTGTATTTATGATTATGGTAAGGAAAGGTTTGGCGTCTTTGAGAAAAGGAAGAAACTAGAGGGTGAGGTAGTTAAATCTAGGCGCCAACAAGAGATAGATAGACTTATCCAGGAGAGAAGCAGCTTAAGAGGCAGTGGAGGAAAGCTACAGAGGTTGAGAAGGAAGGCATTGATTGCTTGCAGTCAGATGTGAGGGAGCGGCTGGCAGTTTTAAGAAGAGCAGAGAGCATTAGGAAAAAGAAAGAGAGAGCTAGAATAGCATTCTATAAGGATCCATTTAGATTTGTGAAGTCATTGTTTAGTAAGGAAAAGAATGGTAGCCTTATGGTACCTAAGCAGAAGCTTGAGGAATATTTGGAGGAGGTTCACAAAGATAGGGAAAGGTTTAGAGAGATGACAGTCCCAGCTGATATTCCACCTATCGGTGAAATAGAGAGCCAGTGTGATGATAGCCCACCAAGGTGGAAAGAAGTTCAAGAAGTAGTGAGACGTGCAAGGGCCTCTTCAGCCCCGGGTCCTAATGGAGTCCCCTACCGGCTGTATAAGAGTGCTCCAGATGTGTTGCAGTTTCTATGGAAGCTGATGAAGGTAGTCTGGAAGAAGCAGGTTATTCCTAAGGCGTGGCGTAGAGCAGGGGGAATCTTCATTCCTAAAGAAAGGGACTCAGAGATAAGTCAGTGTAGACCTATCAGTCTACTTAATGTTGAAGGGAAGGTTTTCTTTAGTGTTGTGGCACAGAGGCTGTCTAGTTATCTAGAAAAGAATAGGCTAATAGATACTTCGGTGCAAAAGGCTGGAATTCCCGGCTTCTCCGGGTGCTTAGAGCACACCAGCATGATCTGGCACCAAATCCAGTCAGCTAGGCGTGAGAAGAGAGACCTGCATGTAGTATTCTTGGACCTGGCTAATGCTTTCGGGTCAGTGCCGCATAGTCTGTTATGGGAGGCCTTTGATTTCTTTAGAGTGCCAGGTAGTATAAAGAGCTTAGTTAAAGCCTACTTCTTAGATATTCAACTCTGCTTTACCACAGCAGAGTACACTACAGCTTGGCAGCAGCTGGAGATATGCATTATGGCAGGGTGTACAATTTCCCCATTAGCTTTTACCATGGCAATGGAGATCATTATTTGGGCTTCAAAATGGGTAGTGGGTGGAGAAAGGCTGCAGGGAGGGCTGCGGCTCCCTTCAATTAGGGCATACATGGATGACATGACGACTATGACGTCAACCGCTCCATGTACTAGCAGATTGTTGGATAAGTTAAATAGTAATCTGCAGTGGGCTAGAATGAAAGTGAAGCCAAGTAAGTCCAGGAGTATTTCAATCATTAAAGGGAGGGTAGTAGGTAAGAAGTTTGTTATAAATGATGAGGTGGTGCCTACAGTGTTAGAGAAACCAGTCAAGAGTTTGGGAAGATGGTATGATGCAAGCCTCAGTGATAAGGGACAGTTTGAGGAGGTGAGGCAGGAAATGATTCAAGGTATTTCAAGTATAGACAAGTCAGGGCTCCCAGGAAAGTTAAAGTTGTGGTGTTTGCAGTTTGGATTGTTGCCTCGGTTGATGTGGCCACTGACAGTGTATGAGGTTCCCCTTTCAAAGGTAGAAAAGCTAGAAAGGATGATTAACTCATTCATTAGAAAATGGCTCGGAGTCCCACGCTGCCTAAGCAGTGTAGCCTTATATGGGAAAGGCATATTGGAATTGCCATTATCTAGCCTGACAGAGGAGTTCAAGTGTGCTAAGGTTAGACTGGAAATTACTCCAGTGGTTAGGAGTGTAGTGCCCACAGTTAAAACAGGGAGGAAGTGGAACCCAAAGGAGGCAGTACAGCAAGCACAGTCAGCTCTTAGACACAGGGATATCATAGGTCAGGTGCAGCATGGGCGTGGAGGCTTAGGGTTGTGCATAGGGAAACCTGTGTGGAACAAGGCATCAGTAATAGAAAAGAGGAAGATGGTAGTTGAAGAAGTACATAGGCAAGAGGAGGCAGTAAGATGTACTAAGGCAGTGTCGCAGGCAAAGCAAGGACAGTGGGTGAACTGGGAGAGTGTAGAGAAGAGAAAGTTGAAGTGGAGAGAGTTGTGGAGCATGGAGGCCAGCAGAATTAGATTTATTCTAGGGGCTACTTATGATGTGCTGCCATCTCCCCAGAACTTAAATCAGTGGTTGGGCGAGGATGGTGCCTGCCCGTTGTGTTCTAGTGTATGTACACTGAGGCATATACTGTCAGGGTGTAAGGTCAGTCTCTCCCAGGGGCGATACACCTGGCGTCACAACCAAGTGTTGAAATGTTTGGCAGCTGCAGTTGAGGAAAAGCGGTTAGAAGTAAATTCTCTAGTTGCTAGCAAAGAGACTAGACAGATCAAATTTGTACGTGAGGGAGAAAAGATTAGACCAATTAAGGTCAGGCACAAGTTAGGGCAGCTAAGTGTAGGTGGAGCCTGGGAAATGAGGGTTGACTTGAATGAACAGCTAGTCATCCCAGCATATATAGTTAGCACCCGGCTACGTCCGGACTTGTTACTGTGGTCTGAGGTAGAGAAGAGAGTTTATTTTATCGAACTCACAGTCCCGTGGGAAGATCGAGTTGAGGAGGCTTATGAGCGCAAGAAAGCTAGGTATGCTGAAATGGCAGCAGAGGCAGAGCAGCGAGGTTGGAGGGCTCGAGTGCGGCCTGTAGAGGTGGGCTGCCGTGGTTTTGTGGCAAAGTCCGTTATTGCCTTACTAACTGAGTTGGGCATTCGGGGACGGAGCCTGAAACTTGCGGTTAGCAACATGTCTCAGGCAGCAGAACGAGCAAGTGAATGGCTGTGGATAAGGAGGAAACATGCTAGCTGGGGAGCTCGCTAAGGTCAGATTGATTGTTTGTTGTTGGTCATGATTAACGGTCCGCATCAACAGGGCTGAATCATTGACAGTGGTGGTGTAGTTAGGGATTGTTTGTTGTTGGTCATGATTGACGGTCCGCATCAACAGGGCTGAATCATTGACAGTGGTGGTGTAGTCAGGAATGTCATACCGAACCGACCTGGATAGCTAGGCTTAGATAGTGAGGTAATATGCAGTTGTGCGGTGGTAGCATGGAGGGGGTTGTTTCCAGGACGCTGGATTACACCGTTAAAGGGGGACTAACCCCCTAGATATGTATTAGAACAGTGATTTGAAAATACCTATGGAAAAAACCAAGAAATGACATAAGCTCTTGTCTATACTAGACTCTTTGGCTGTGTTCAAGTCAAGATTTTTTTTTGGAAATCGACGCCATTACAGTTTGCCTACCGCCTCAAAAATAATTTTTTTGAGAGGGGCAATATCTTTATAAATATCAACAACTAGCCAACGCTGGTGGCATGTATGGAAAGAGTGTTGCTCAAAATTGTTGATAGTTATATCAATTTGGTAATTCAGTGGCGAACTAGAAATTTAATTATTTTTCTGCATGTATCTCTATGGCAGCGTCTCAAACTACGTTACGAGAGCAAAGTGACATGGGCTCGTTACAGCAGCACACCCACAATAGGACAAACCCCCGCTCTGGGGTAACACAATGCGAGATTTCTCTACGTCATTCCCTCGTCCAAGTTGCCATATAGTCCCTTTTTCATTTTAGTTTGGGGGCTTTTCGTGATTCTTGTTAAAAGTTGTGCAAAAGTTTTCCTCTCAGCGCAGTGCAGGCTGCGCCGCCTCCCTCCTGCCAGACCCCGGCTGGCGAAACAGCCTGCTGCATGCATGGGGCGCTTGTAACCTCACGGAGCAACAAACAAACACAGACAGAAATAGCTGGTGTGCGATAGCCGATGTGTTTAGAGAAGCTTTGTCACGTTGTCACGTCGTAGTATAGCGTTATATTTTACATGTGCGGTAAACTGCGACGATATTTGTTTGCGGAAATATCAGACTGCTCTCTCTGCTCTCAGAGCACAGAGAGCCCAGCTGCGGCTGCGCGCGCCCGCGGAGCTTGGGGCTCGTCCATGTACGACTCTCTCCCGCCCGCTCCCGCCTGCCTGGGCTGGAGAAAGTGCTTCCAACTCGGACTGATAATATAAACATCATCATTCGAGCTTATCCAGGTAAGATATTAATAAAGTAATGACACATTCAGCGGGAAACTAACTATAATTAAGACATGTGCCAACTTTGATGACGTTTGGTTCAGTATTTTAAGAGCAAACTTCAATAGGAATAGGCTTGGAGTTCTGAGGAGCCGAAAGGGTACAGGGGGGGTAGGGGAGCAATTATCTTGAAATCCCATAGTCTTTGGGAACACCGTGACGTAACGACGTGTCAAATATCCCATTCATTTGAGAAAAAAAAAAAAGCAGTGTTCGACCTTTAGAGGGCGCTTATGCCAGGTATGCTGCTGAAAAATGATACAAATGGTAAAATGGCAACAGTTTGGTGTCAAATGTGGAAATTTTGACCAGAATTCTTCACACATCACCCCCAAAGTCATATATATTGGTTAAAAGCTGAAAAAAAGTGTTTTGGAGGTTAGTTACACTTCTTGAGG
This sequence comes from Poromitra crassiceps, assembly GCF_964638095.1. Classification (NCBI taxonomy): domain Eukaryota; kingdom Metazoa; phylum Chordata; class Actinopteri; order Beryciformes; family Melamphaidae; genus Poromitra; species Poromitra crassiceps. The sequence goes on from NC_139623.1 coordinate 34,896,127, forward strand.
TGTCGTGGGCCTAACTTAACGAAACGTCGGTGAAGGAAGGTGCCCACTTGAAAACCCCAATGACATGCTTCATACTGCTGTTGGCTAGGGTAGGTAACTGGTGATTTGTGTCTTGTTCATTAGTTTGTTAGCCTGTTAGCTTGTTTTATTCTGGATTGGGCTTCTAAATGTGTTTTTCCTCGGATTTTGGCACAAGGGATAGTAACATATTGTCCTGTGTATTAATTAATAATAAACAACAGTTATAAGACATGTATATTGTTTAAACAGTTATAAGACATGTATATTGTTTAAACAACAGTTATAAGACATGTATATTGTTTAAACAACAGTTATAAGACATGTATATTGTTTAAACAACAGTTATAAAACATGTATATTGTTTAAACAGTTATAAAACATGTATATTGTTTAAACAACAGTTATAAGACATGTATATTGTTTAAACAGTTATAAGACATGTATATTGTTTAAACAACAGTTATAAGACATGTATATTGTTTAAACAGTTATAAGACATGTATATTGTTTAAACAGTTATAAGACATGTATATTGTTTAAACAACAGTTATATAAGACATGTATATTGTTTAAACAACAGTTATAAGACATGTATATTGTTTAAACAACAGTTATAAGCCATGTATATTGTTTAAACAGTTACAACATGTATATTGTTTAAACAACAGTTATAAGACATGTATATTGTTTAAACAGTTATAAGACATGTATATTGTTTAAACAACAGTTATAAGACATGTATATTGTTTAAAAAATTATAAGACATGTATATTGTTTAAACAACAGTTATAAGACATGTATATTGTTTAAACAGTTATAAGACATGTATACCGTTTGGGAATTTGCCTACCTAGCTCCCAGGTTACATCATAAATTGACATTGTATAACAACTAAGTAATTGTCTCTTACACAACAGTGACATTTCTAATCTAACCATTAAGATGAGATCAAATCAGGATCTAATCATAAAAACACGAGTTATTTTGTCCCATTTTGCCCCAAAGTGAATGTAGAGCACTTTGGAATGAAACCCTGCGTTTATTTTAAGAATGGGCAACGCCTGTTGCATTATTGTTAAAACGCCAAGTAGTTTTCTCAGGAGTTCACTTGGCCTACATCAGCTTTTGATCTCTCTGATACTGCTGTTTTTACTTTTAACTTCTTTTTTTCCAGCAACGCCCTGTTTCTCACTCAAACTGTTCCACACATTTAGACCTGGGAGCTGCCCACTTCAACCACTGTCTCCTACTGTGTTATTAACTGAGTGAGGAACTTCTTTAGAGGCCATCTGCCTCCTTAACTCTTCTACTGAGCCACTAGACTAGTTGTCAGATCTAAGTTTGCAATATGGCAAGTGAAGTGGGTGTTTTAATATACTTTTTCCCTGTGGTACACATGTCTTAGTTTATGGTATTTTATCTGCTGTATTTTTTCTTTCTGTCATTGCTTCTTCTATCTTACGTCTACCTTGTGTTCTACTCAGAAGAGAGAGTTTCTGGATCCATGGACTTAACTCAGAGCCCTTAGGTTCAAATGAGGAACTTAACCGAATTTCACTTCATAGCCATAACGTGTTTCTTTTAACATACAACTGTCAATCTGCTGTATTATTATTTTTTGCAGTTGACAATTTACTGATTTATGTGTTTGTTTGTCAGAGGTTTAATCTATTGTTTGACTTTATTAATTGAGATTGTAGCCCAGGGGTCAGCAACCTTTTTGGTATGAAGTGCCACTTTCAAATGTTTTTGTCCATCAGTGTGCCACACCAAGATTAATGACTCTAGCCTATCTGATTTATACAGATTTTCTATCTCTGTAGGTGTTGATATATAGCTAAATTACTCATGAGAGTGTATTCCAAAATCCAACTTAATATAACCCTTTGGTTCATAACCATTGTTGGTCATTTTGCTGTAATATGTTTATAGGCAACTGACATGTTTACTGATTTCTATGTTGGTCTGTCAATGTGGTTGAGTGCGTTGAATGGTTTTATCTAATTGATCAGCCAGCCTGCAGATTGTTTTACTCCTGGTCTGCTTGAAACACACTGTGAATCCAAAGCCTTGTCACTCTGAAGAAGACACTGTGCTGTCTGAGTGTTGATCTGCACCAAATAAAGACTTTTAAAGATGAGCCGTGTGCTCCAGTGCCCTCCTGTTTGATGCTGCTGTGTTCCTGACCTGTGAGCACCGGTCCTCATCTCCTGAACTAGATTAGCGTGTGAACTCTATCAAGTTTGTGTATTAATTAGCCTACTGTACATCTTGTGGTTGACTTTAACCATTCTTTCTTCCTCTGTTTGTTTTCTCTATTGGTGTTTATCTGTATCATATGAGCATACATAATGAGTTGGGGTCTCCATCAATTATTTTGCTTACTCGCTTTCTTTGTGTTTTATCATGTGTATTATGTGCACAAAATATGTGTCTTAAGTGTCTTGTAATGTAGTGCCTCGCTTTTTTATTTAACCATAGAATAACCTTTGCTCTCTGCATCTGGTATTATTTTTCCATAGGCAGACCCCTTCCCCATTCCCCCTCCCCCTTCCTCCTTTGACTCATAAGTATTTACAAGTGGAACTCGTACGGGAACCGCTGCGTCACTGACTGCAAAGTGGCCTGGACCCCGACCAAGAGCAACAAAAACAAACTATCTTTCATGTCCACAGGGTCTGGCGGGTGGTGTTGTGCTATTTTTCTTTTTCTTTTTTTTAGCAGGCCCTCTGTTGAATCCACTGTTTGTTGCTTTAAGAGGAACTAGATGACTTACAATTCATCAGGAACACGCTAAAACCAAATGGCCTCTTGACATTTCAGCCCGCCGGTGTAATGGATGGTTTCAACGCCACTGACATATGAAAACACTGCTGGTCTGGTCTGGACATATTACTGTAGCCTACTCGATAAGGAACTCATGGGAATCATACAGAAAGAAAGATGCTTGTGTTTTGAACTTGTGAGAAGTGCTGGGATACACTAAGGGCCCTATCTTCCCACTGGCCTTAGGCGCTAAACTGGCGTTAAACGCAAAAAAAAACGCGCTTTGCGTCTGACTCGGGAAGATAGCATCATGTTTTTAGGCCCAGAAATGCGCTTTACACCGAAGAGGCGTGGCGCAGTGCCAGAATGGGTGTTTCGGCCTTAAATACCGGCATAACGCTATCTTCCCCCCTGGCGTTAATTTAGCGCTTAGCGCTTTTCAAAACCAGGCCTTATTCAGTGCGAAAACGATATCATTCTGCCCAAACTTTCACCAATCTAATCTCATCATGACATCCAGGGATAGGCTATATTTTTCTAGTCGATGCGTTTAGAACATTCTTTTCACTTTGATCTTGCTATAGTGTGTAGCGTATTTACATGCTTGCTGTATTTAAACTGTAGTGAGATTGGTTTAATAATAATAATAATAATAATAATAATAATAATAATAATAATAATAATAATAATAATATATATATATGGAGACAGACGGGGATGAAAGAGGGAGGGGGGAGCTCAGAGCGTTTTGGTCGGGCTTTTCTGACCGGATTGGATCGCTCCGTGAAATGGAACATGAAAGGGACATTGTGATTCGTTTACTGGACTTCTCCAATGAGCACGTTGTGAATAATTCTACGCTTAAAAGTTAGAGGTTATAATTGGTTATAATTAGGGCTGTCAGCGTCAATGTGTTAATCGCGCGTTAACGCGCGCCGATCATAACGCGTTATTATTTTTTTTATCGCGTTAATCGCATGCCGCTATTTTGTCCCTTCGTCGCACCCGTACTTGTAGTCAAGCCGTTCGGTTTCCTGTCTCCTGCTTGTGCAGGCAGGCATGGAAGAGAACGACAGCAATATGCTTTTAAATGGCTCGTTTTACTTCCCAAATGTCACAGTGGATAAGTCAAGAGCCGTAGTTTGCACCTTGTGTAAAACGGAATTAAAATATCACCGAAGTACATCGAGTTTGAGGCGAGCGATCACCTAAAAGTAGCTAGCGGCCAGCTAGCAGCCAGCTAGCTAGCGCGAGACTCCTCACTCATTCTTCCTTCAGAGTCTCGGATGCGCGGGTCCTCTAACCCAGTGGTTCTCAAATGGGGGTCCACGGACCCCCAGGGGTCCGTGGCACTTTGCCAGGGGGTCCGCGAAAAGTTTTCAAGTAAAAAAAAAAAAAAAAAAAAAAATTTATATAAAATGCTACATGTTACTTATTCCTTCTCAAACTACTTCCTACATGGTGCTAGTCTATCAAAATATCTTGGCTGTCATTGATTGTGTTGCATAGTGGTTTTCTGTACTGTTGACAAATTGTGATATTGTAAGTCGCTTTGGATAAAACAAAAGTGTCTGCTAAATGACGTAATGTAAATGTAATGTAATAAAAAAAAAAATATATATATATTTTTTTGCAAAATCTTCATAATTCAACGAAAATAGTTTATGCTTTAAATCTAAAATGGTTAATGGATTACATTCTAATAACAAACCTATCAAATTAAAAGTCAAGCACGTTACCGTGGAAACAATTAAGCTTAGCCCAAAATCACAAATCAGAATGAGGGGGTCCCCGGTATATTTTCTATCTTGTAAGGGGTCCTTGGCTGAAAAACATTTGAGAACCTCTGCTCTAACCACTGGGAGGTCGGCTCCAATGGCTTCACGCGATATACACGTTATCAATACACAGTTTCCAATACCGAGCCATTATTCACATGGAAGTGTCAAAGTTTTTAGCTCAGATACAGCCTTCTTCGGCTGTGTCATTTTGGGTTTCGACTGCTCCACAGCGCCGCCGCCGGAAGTATCGGTTCTGGAGTGTTTATAATTATTGTGCATTTATTTTCTATTCAAGATGCATTTTGTAGACATTTTGTGACCTCCTGTCTACATTGCACTTCTATTGAATTGAAAATAAATCTAAAATTCAAGATCACAAAGTACATTTATTTGCATTAATTTGATTCCCAATCACGACACACTGGTAAGAATTATTAATATCTAATTAAAAATGCTTTGCAATGCAAAATAATAGCATTTTAAACATGCGATACAAAGATGCGATTAAGAAAATTAATCGTTTGACAGCCCTAGTTATAATGCTTAAGGCCGCGTGTAGCGCCGACACGAAAATAGGGACTGCGCCGGTCCACGCCCACTAATGGCTCATTTCCACCACATTTTACAGCCCTGCACAGCTCGTCACCACTCGGCTCTACTTGTTTAAACCCGATGGACGTTTTGCTTCCACCGCTGGTCATCTGCCCCCGCCCACCCCCGCCCACACCTGGTCGTCATAGCGACCGCATATCTGCCCTCCGCCCATAACCGAAGTAGGCTATAACATTACAATTAAATCCATACACAGAACTTTTAAACTGTTTATGAAATACTGGTGCCTCTAAATGACCTACAGTGTACATGGGCAAATGTGACAATCGGCCAGGAGAATGGATATCACTTTGTTGTTAGTCAAACTCACATACATGCGCTGCGTGAGGGACGGGGGTTGCGCTACAGAGTGAAGCCTCTACCCCGGCGGCCTCTCACCAGGCAAGACCGCGGCTTCACCAAAGCCCTGCCTGCGGCCTAGCGGAGCCGACGCTGCACAACGCTACAAAGGGCTTCCTGAGGAGCGGATTTTTTTTCCCCTCAAAACAATTGAAAACCACCGTCATGTTAAGCTGAGTAAGGAGATCGCTTTTATTTCACCAGAGCCGAAGGCAGCAACACAAAAGAAGACTGATGGAAATAACATAACAGAAGAAGGTAAGCCCCACTAAACTGGTATGCAGCTTCAGTCAGTAGATTAAACACGAGTCTGCAGTGTTTTCACGTCACCGTATGAACCCGGGTTCACAGCGCTGGAACCTCAACAGAGCAGGGACCAAAAGCAGCACGACTCAACCCCGACTCAACCCGGGCTGTCCACTTTTTGATCAGTGGAATGAGACAAAAAAGCGAGACGAGCTGGGCGGGGCCACGTTGATACCAGCGGTGGAAATGGGCCATAATATGGGCTGCGCCTGGTGCTAAGCGCTAATTTAAGGCCAGATAGGGCCCTAACAGTCTAAAGTTTGGACACGTCATATTTTTCTTTATTTTCAATATTTTCCACATTTTAGAATAATAGTAAAGACAACACTATGAAATGACACAAATGGAATTATCCAGTGAATAAAAAAGTGTTAAACAAACCAAAACGATCTTACAGATATATTATAGCTTCTTTAAAGTATAGCTGCCCTTTGCATTGATGGTAATTAGGCAAAGGCTCTGGAAAGAAATGAATATACTGTAGGCATCAACTACTATAGCCTATTTATATTGATCTAACTGTGCTTTCACACTGCTGATCTATTTATATTGATCTAACTGTGCTTTCACACTGCTGATCTATTTATATTGATCTAACTGTGCTTTCACACTGCTGATCTATTTATATTGATCTAACTGTGCTTTCACACTGCTGATCTATTTATATTGATCTAACTGTGCTTTCACACTGCTGATCTATTTATATTGATCTAACTGTGCTTTCACACTGCTGATCTATTTATATTGATCTAACTGTGCTTTCACACTGCTGATCGCAATATGCATGATGACATTACATACAAAGTCAATGCAAAAGCACGAGTAGACTCGATTTTTGCCCCATCGCCAATTCGCTCAAGTTTAAAGACCCCCTAAAGTCAAAAATCTGTTTTTCTTATTGTTCCTACAGTTGGATGTCTGAGCTTCACTGTGCAGAATGATGTCTGTGCCGAGTTTAACACTAAGGCTGTTTACAAAATCATCTTCTGAAAGTGGAAAGTTTCTCAGAGCTCCCTGAAAAGGTCGTTTTCAACAAGCAAGATTTGTGACATCACAAATCTTGGAGCCAATCCCTGTTCAGTATTTAGCAGTTAAAGCCCCAACACATTCTTACTCCCAACTCGTCCTATACTGCAGATCGGTCAGGAACCCTTGTCATCACTTTGTCACGAGTGAGAATGTGTTGAAAGCCGTTGTGGTATGCTGTGATTTTCAAGTGGACCCTGTCACGGTACGCTGTTCCGCGCCCGGGCACAGAACACAACGTTCACACAAATGAAACTAACCGCACCTGGGGTCAATTTGGGGACAAGTGTGCTTGGTTCCGCTCCCGGGTCCCCAACGTGAAAGCACCCTTAGAAGCTCCCGGATGCCTAAAGGCAATATTCGTCAAGTTGAACTAAATGAAATGTAGCCTATGATTGTAATGATGTATACGACTTTGCAGTGCTCGCTCATTTCATATCAGGTAAGCTGTAGCTGTAGGCTGCTCAGCCACATCGCTCGGTTAGTTAACGACCAATTAACGTTACATAATGTCATTATTGAGTTGTGTGCATTACCAACATAACAATATATCTTTGCAAGTTACAGAATAATTATCTACGCTATCCCCAGTTATAAAGGAATGCACGATATGTATTTCTGACCACTAGGCTTGGCCAATTGACAGCGCCACTGCGTATGGGTCTGTAAGACATATCCCATTAACCAACGTTTATTTCGATGCATAACATTGCTTATCACTAGGCGATAAGCTGTGGTAGTAAGCCGAGAACTGCATTTTAAAACTAAAATCTAACTGTGTGTCGCAGATGGGCACAGAGCAGTCCTGACAGCGGGGCTTTTACACAGTTCTCTGTGTCTGTCAATGCTGGGCTCACGGCTTTTTGCCTACACAATGCGCGCGCAGCTCCAATGTTGACAGCTGTATAAGGGGTCTATTGCGTAGTTTCCAATTCTGAGCCGTTTTTGTCATGCCAGAGCCTGAAAATTCTGTTGTTGTTCTGCTTCCCAGCGGGGAAACAGCAGTGGCTAGAGTTGGAAACCTGTAATTACACATCCGGAAGAACAGAAAATACAGGCCCTGGCATGATTACAATGGCTCTGTATTGGAAACTACTCAATATTTCAGAACATGAATTGCCCGTAGCGACGGACAACAACCTTGTGGGTAAGTACTGTTTTATTGTGATTGCTACATGTATGAACAAGTAGGGCCATTTTGAACGGAGCCTGCAACGCCTATTGGGATGCTCCTTTGAGAAGAGTGAAATAGTCAAATTTGAGGCTACATAAACCATAACCCAAGTTATGAGCTATATGGTTGTGGTGGAGGTACATAATTCAGCTCGGGTGGAGGCAAGTCCCCCCCCCCCCCCCCCCCCATAATAATATGTCCATAACATGTAAATGGCAGGTTTCGAAGTCGTGTTCATTTCACATGAGATCATGTTGCATGAGATACTTCCTGAAAGATTCTACTCACCAGAACAATATTTCTGAATATTTCACATGAAAATCTTGCCTAGCAGTGCAGCTTTAGAACCACTGCTTGCAGGTTGGATGTGAAAACACAGCAGGCACTGGGGCAGGTGGACACCAGGCACCGGGGCAGTAGCCTAGGTAAACCCAGCCCCCACGTGACCTGCTCTCTCAGTTCCCTTGTGACTGTAAGCAGGGTGAGCCTGAGAGCAGGTCACTGGGGGCTGGGTTTACCCAGGCTACCAGGGCAGGGGGACACCAGGCACTGGAACAGGTGGACACCAGACACCGGGGCAGGTGGAGGAGGGAAGTTGAAAGCCTGAATCACATGGGATATGGGTCCAGTGCTGTTATAAGAAACAATAAATCAGTCGTCAAATTATTCTAGAGAAAGTTGATGTTTCTCTTGGCTTGTAGGTTAGCAGAACAAAGCATTTAGCTAGATTAGCTGCTCCACAATAGCCTGGAAATATCACATTTGGCTACAAAAGAAAGATCCTTGGAGATGAAGAATGAAAACGAGAGCTTTACAGGATAAGCCAGGTGCATCTAGTCTCTCCAGAGCCCTGAGTTGGCTTTGTGCTGTCAATCCAACAAACGGTTCTCGAGATACGCGAAGGACAGACATACGGACAGTCCTGGAATGAGTCAAAATTGCATGAAATGTGGCACCGCACTCCATCGGGGTCCGAGCAGTGCACTCCCCAAGTTTGAAGTCAATCGGACAAATCTTTCTCGAGATAAACTGTTTTTTGTGTTGCAGGTAGGTGGTGCGGGAAATTACAAGATTTGCAAGAAATTCAGCGCCGCACTACTTCGAGTTCCCATGGAGCACACTCCCCAAGTTTGAAGTCAATCGGATGAACGGTTCTCAAGATAAACCACTTTTTGTGTTGCCAGTAGGTGGCGCCATGCCGAATTGCACAAAATTGGGCACTGCTCTATGTCAGGTTCCCAGCACCACACTCCCCAAGTTTGAAGTCGATCAGATGAATGGCTATCGAGATCAACTGCTTTTTGTGTTGGCAGTAGGTGGCGCTATGCCAAATTGCACCGAATTCAGCTCCCTGCACTTCCTTGAGTCCCCCTAAACGCACTCCTTGAGTTTGAAGTCGATTGGATGAACGGTTCTCAAGATAAACCACTTTTTTCACTTCACTAAGGTCAGACTTTCTATTTATAATGATGTTGACCCTACATGTGATCGATGTCGCCGGGCTGTTTTGGACTTGCCCTTCCCTGTACAGTTATTGGCTGGACATTTTTAAATCAATTTCAGACTGTACTGGGACCTAATTTGAACCAACAGCTATTACAGCATTGTTTGGGGTTCTGCCTCACACTCTGCCGCTTCCAAAATATAAAGCAGACTTTGTTGCTTTTGTAACTTTATTAGCTAGACGTCTGATTTTGCTTAGGTGGAAGTCAACTGCACCCCCCTCTCATTCCGCATGGATCAGGGACATTCTTTATTTTGTTAAAGTTGAAAAAATCAGGTGCTCTGTAAATGGTTCACTTGCCAAATTTGATAAAACCTGGGGCCCCTTTTTTACACATTTTTTTTTTAAAGTTGGAGTTTACTGCCATTCCAGAGTAACAGTCTTTCATGCACAGATGGTGGGTTTGGAATATATCATTCTGTATCATGTAAATTTAGTATAGATTTTTTTTTTTTTTTTTTTTTTCTTCTTGGTGACCAATATGTACGTTTTGTGTTGTTTGTTTGTGTTGGTGTTGTTTTTTATGTTTCTGTCACTGGATTGTGCAAGATTTCGTTCTTCTGCATACTATATTTGACACAATATCAAAGCGTGACAAATTACGTTTTGAACACCTGTCAAGTCAAGTCAAGTCAAGTTTATTTATATAGCCCTAATTCACAAGCATGTCTCAGAGGGCTTCACAGAAAGTATGTCTAGCTGATTCTAGCTAACACACAGTAACAAGAATATACAGAATAAAGATAACATTTGAACATTTGAAGAAAGCAGGAGAGTGGAGGAGGGAGGGAGAGGGAGGAGAGAGGAGAGGGGGGAGGTGGGGAGAAAATAGGAAATGTGGAGAGGTGGGAGGGCGCAGGGGAAGGAGAGCAGTGGGAATGTGAGAGAGGGGAGAGGACAGAGAGGAGGAGAGAACAGAGAAGGAGAGGTGGAAGGGTACAGGGGAGGTAGAGTAGAGGTAGGGTCTAGGGTGGAGGGAGGGAGGGAGGAGAGGGGGGAGGTGGGGAGAAAATAGGAAATGTGGAGGAGGAGAGAACAGGGGAGGAGAGATGAGGGTGCAGGGGGGGGAGAGCCAGGGTAGGGGTAGGGTCTAGGGTTGGGGGAGGGGAGGAGAGAACAGGGGAGGAGAGATGAGGGTGCAGGGGAGGGAGAGCCAGGGTAGGGGTAGGGTCTAGGGTTGGGGGAGGGGAGGGAGTAGGATACGGGCCCGGATTAGGGCGAGGGTGGGGAGAAATGGGAAATGTGGAGGAGGAGAGAACAGAGAAAGAGAGGGTGCAGGGGAGGGAGAGCAGGGGGAATGTGAGAGGGAGGAGAGGGCAGAGAGGAGGAGAGAACAGAGAAGGAGAGGTGGGAGGGCGCGGGGGAAGGAGAGCAGTGGGAATGTGAGAGAGGGGAGAGGACAGAGAGGAGGAGAGAACAGAGAAGGAGAGGTGGAAGGGTACAGGGGAGGTAGAGTAGAGGTAGGGTCTAGGGTGGAGGGAGGGAGTAGGATACGGGCCCGGATTAGGGCGAGGGTGGGGAGAAAATGGGAAATGTGGAGGAGGAGAGAACAGAGAAGGAGAGGTGGGAGGGTGCAGGGGAAGGAGAGCAGGGGGAATGTGAGAGAGGGGGGAGGACAGAGAGTAGAGGTGCAGGGGAAGGAGAGCAGGGGAAGAAGAGCAGGGGGAATGTGAGAGAGGGAGAAGGAGAGGGGGAGGACAGAGAGTAGAGGTGGGGTCTAGGGTGGAGGGAGGGAGTAGGATACGGGCCCGGATTAGGGCGAGGGTGGGAGGAAAATGGGAAATGTGGAGGAGGAGAGGACAGAGAAGGAGAGGTGGGAGGGTGCAGGGGAAGGAGAGCAGGGGGAATGTGAGAGAGGGGGGAGGACAGAGAGGCAGAGAAGGAGAGGTGGGAGGGTGCAGGGGAAGGAGAGCAGGGGGAATGTGAGAGAAGGGAGAGCAGGAAGTGGCAGGGATTCAGGAAAATAGGGGAGAAGAGGAGAAGGAGCAGAGGGGGGGGAGAATGAGGAGAGAGCAGGAGAAGGGAGGGGGGGGCGGTGGGATGTGGGGGAGGAAAGAGCATGGAAAGAGAGGAGAACAAGAAGGGGGAAGAAGGGAAGAAGCGGGGAAAGGGGGAAAGAGAGGGGGGGGGGAGAAGATCAGACAACTGACTACTCTAAGCATTAACCAGAGCTAACTGGGACATAGTATCTAGCTAATCTACAGCCTAATCTGGCCTATCCTACCCTGCTCTAGTCTGATTTTAGCCTGAACACTAACAGGTCAGCCTTAGGCTGTAGCTAATCTATCGCCTACCTAAGCTGTTCTAAACCAACCGGCAGCCCTCGACCAGTGATGAAGAGCACCGATGCCCCCCGACCCGGCCCCCGCCCACATATGGCGTGGGAGGGAAGGCCAGGCCGGGACACAGCGGCACCCCCTCACCCCCAGTGAACGCAAGAAAACCTTTCCACCATATGGATCGCCGCATGGATTGCCCCAGTGACTTGGCTGAGGAGGAACCTTGTGAGGTCGTTGTGCTAGGGGCCAATTGCTGCGGCCCAGGCGGACCCAGCCCCCACGCGACCCGCCCCCCCAGCCCCCAGCCACCAGCATAGTGACTGAGAGCGTGAGAGCAGGCCACGCGGGGGACGGGCCCACCCACCAGGCCACAGCAGCGGACCCCCATCTGGGGACTCCCCTCCGAGACAGGCCGAGAGATGCCGGGCTAAACCATGCACAGAGTTTCCGATAATGAAACTCTGTGAATGGTTTATTATGGAAATAAAATGTACAAGAGAACAGAAAATTGAAAATGTAAAAAAGAGTCCAACAAAAAAATAAGAAAATGCCATAAAAATGCCATAAAAATGCCATAAAAATGCCATAAAAATGCCATAAAAAATGTAGTTTTTAAATTATCCTAAAATCAGGGAAGGGAGTTGAAAATGTAAAAAGTAGAGTCCAAACGAATTAGAAAATGTAGTCTTTAAGTGTTCGTAGGTTTAGAGAATACTAGCTAAGAGGAGGGGAGGGGAGGATAAGAGTCGGAGGTGGTGATTAAGGGGAGGGGAGGATAGGAGTTGGAGGTGATGAGGCTGGGGGGGGGGGGGGTCCCCCCCTTCCCTTAGGCCGGCAGGTGACCAGGATGATGAGGATAGGGGTCGGTGGTGGTGAAGAGCCCGGGGTGACAGACAGTAGATGGAGTATTTGTACTCCATCTGTATGTTGTTGAAAAACTAATAAACAAATCTGAGAAAAAAAAAAAGATAAACCACTTTTTGTGTGGCCAATAGGTGGCGCTGTGCCGAATTGCATGAAATCCAGCACTGCACTGTGTCGAGTTCCCATCAGCACACTCCCCAAAGTTGAAGTCGATCGGACGAACGGTTCTTGAGATAAACCAAATTTTTTATGTTGCCAGTAGGTGGGGCTATGCCGAATTGCACGAAAACAGGGCACTGCACTGTACAATAGGGCACACTGCCAAAGTTTGAAGTCGATTCGACCAACGGTTCTCGATGGCATGCAGCAGATGATGCTCATCCATAAGCAGTGGTGGAAATGGCCAGGTTTTACTCTGGGAACCCTACTTACACAGGATGGGGGTTCCCGGAAGTGGCGTGGCCCTAGAGGATATTATTTCTGAATGCGTGACTCATTATAGCCTACCAATAGCCACGTAGAAATCTCTTAGAAATCTCACTTAACGAAGATCACTGAGCTCTACTGATTATTTCCCCTTGATTTTATTCATGACAGACTTGATGACACATGAATATTAATGCTGCTTATTCAGCTTACAAATACATGTTCTCTTAGTATTCTCTGCTCCTTTCATGCTGCCCTCACCGCTGCATTGCAAGACATTTTTTGGTAACACTTTACAATAACGTACACAAATACTATAGTAGTTACTAGTAAACTAACCATTAACTAATAGCCAGTTAATGAGTAGCTAATGAAAAATTTGGCATTAGTCAATCACTAGTTAATCATAGGTAATGAGTAGGTAGTCATTAGTTAATGATTAGTATCTAATTTCCTGAGTAGAGTAGTTAATCATTACCTAATGATTACTAAATGTCAGCTCGTGAATAGAGTAGTTAATCATTACTTAATGATTCCAAAATGTCAGTGCGTGAATGCATTAGTTAATCATTAGTTCATCATTAGTTAAGGTCACATTGTGAGTATAGTAGTTAATCATTAGCTCATGATTAGTTGTTAGTTCCTTAGTAGAGTAATTACTCATTAGTTAATGGTTAGTCAATGGTCAGTTTGGGAGTATATAGTTAATTGTTAGTTATTCATTACTTAATTTCTTAATTATTACCTGTCCATTAGTTACTCTTTTTGTGTACCCTATTGTAAAGTGGTGCATCATACTCAGTAGTTTATGAATACTGAATCATTACTTAATTATTATCTGTCTATTAGTTAGTCTTTTTGTTTACCCTATTGTAAAGTGGTGCATCATACTCAGTAGTTTATGAATACTGAATCATTACTTAATTATTACCTGTCCATTAGTTACTCTTTTCGTGTACCCTATTGTAAAGTGGTGCATCATACTCTGTAGTTTATGAGTACTGAATCATTACCTGTCCATTTGTTACTCTTTTCGCACCCTAATATAAAGTGAAAGATATCCTTATCAAATAAACACTCGCTCCAGGTGAGATTCGAACCCTGAACCCCAAGATTGTTAAATTGTAAGTCTGGTTCTCTACCATCTGAGCTAACCAGCCTGCTATTTGGTAGAGCCATACTATAGGTCTGTAGAGTCAGAGACTAAGTATTATGTCCTATCCACATACTACTTTCTGTTCAAGTACTTATAGTTTTTAAGATATATTCCACCCAAATACTACCTTCTCTCCAAATACTTATAGTTTTAAAGGTATATTCCATTCAAATACTACTTCATGTCCAAGTACTTAGGTATGTTTCAGCCAAATACTACTTATGTCTAAGTACTTGTAAGTACTTGGACAGAAAGTAGTATTTGGGTGGAATATACCTTTAAACTATAATACTTGGTCTCCAGCTCTACATTCGATAGTATGGCTCTAACAAGCAACAGGCTGGTTAGCTCAGATGGTAGAGAACCAGACTTACAATTTAACAATCTTGGGGTTCAGGGTTCGAATCTCACCTGGAGGGAGTGTTTATTTGATAAGGATATCTTTCACTTTATATTAGGGTGCAAAAAGAGTAACAAATGGACAGGTAATGAATGATTCAGTACTCATAAACTACAGAGTATGATGCACCACTTTACAACAGGGTACACAAAAAGAGTAACTAATGGACAGGTAATAATTAAGTAATGATTCAGTATTCATAAACTACTGAGTGTGATGCACCACTTTACAATAGGGTACACAAAAAGACTAACTAATAGACAGATAATAATTAAGTAATGATTCAGTATTCATAAACTACTGAGTATGATGCACCACTTTACAATAGGGTACACAAAAAGAGTAACTAATGGACAGGCAATAATAAGTAATTAAGTAATGAATAACTAACAATTAAATATATACTCCCAAACTGACCATTGACTAACCATTAACTAATGAGTAATTACTCTACTAAGGAACTAACATCTAATCATGAACTAATGATTAACTACTATACTCACAATGTGACCTTAACTAATGATGAACTAATGATTAACTAATACATTCACGCACTGACATTTTGGAATCATTAAGTAATGATTAACTACTCTATTCACGAGCTGACATTTAGTAATCATTAGGTAATGATTAACTACTCTACTCAGGAAAATAGATACTAATCATTAAAGCAGCTACGAGCAACTTTTTCGATTGTTATTAAACAGTATAAATTTAATATCAATGCATCACATCTTACCTCTAATAGTCGACGAGACCAAAGCCGTGTGTATCTGAGATTGCTCCCTTAGGTGATTATTAAGTCTATAGTCTGTCTAAACTCGCGCCAACAGGGGCCTCTCTAGAGCGACCGGACCGGGTAACCCGGAAGTGAAACGCGGAAGTGAAACCAGGAAGTGAAACGCAGCTGCCTTTTTACGCCGTTTGCGCTGCCTAGCAACATAACATAAACAATGTGAACGCCACGCATACTCGTGGGAACATCTCTCGTTATATTCTAACAGGTTTTTTGGAAGTTATTTTGTGGTTATGGCCGAAGTGGCTGCTGCAAACCGTTTCATTTCAATTCCTGATCTGCCCTGGCTACAGACACACTAACACTGGCCGATTCACTCGGGGTTCAAGCGAGACTACTCTGCGTTGGTATCGTCGACTATTAGAGGTAAGATGTGATGCATTGATATTAAATTTATACTGTTTAATAACAATCGAAAAAGTTGCTCGTAGCTGCTTTAACTAATGACTACCTACTCATTAACTATGATTAACTAGTGATTGACTAATGCCAAATTTTTCATTAGCTACTCATTAACTGGCTATTAGTTAATGGTTAGTTTACTAGTAACTACTATAGTATTTGTGTACGTTATTGTAAAGTGTTACCCATTTTTTAATTGCAACCTGAGGAGGGATGCTGCCCCCCCTCATTTACTCACATCAATATGTATGAATTGGGGGTAGGGGGGGGAGAAAAGTAAACATAGGGTTGTTGAGAGTGAATGGCCCCCATTCACTTTGGAGTGTTATTTAGCTACCTTCCTGACAAACTAGCATGACATTGTTTGTACAAATCGATTCCTTGGGTCTTCTAGTTTCATATGATAAGAGAAACTTCACTCTGGCTTTAAAACTGAGCCTGCTGGAGCCTCTGAAAGTAAATGTTCAAAATTGTGATATTTCCCAAATATCGTGATATTTCTGAAAATCGGCCCAATCCAGCTACTCCAAAGAGTTAATGTGTATGTAAAAACTGTTTTCTGTAAAATACGGTATATATATATTTTTTTTTTAATAAAAATAAATAAAATGCAATTCTCTGGCGGACCACCAGGTAGAGCATGCAGTACGAATATTGACGCACTGTGTTTACACTACTGCCCCCCACACTTCCTGAATGGTATTGCATCAAGGACTTTTTGATATCAAAGACATAAAAGTGGATTTTAGGCAACAAGTTGGAAGCGGCGTCATCTGTCGCTATCTAGAAGAGGATGTAGGGTCTTCACTTCAAGTTTCTGGCTCAGGTAAATAACATTTTAAGATGTAGCCGCGAGAGTGGAACCCTGGTCTTATGGGGAATGCTAAGTGAGTCCCCGGGCGCTAATGCTCAGTATGAGCGAGAAGCGCCCGGCTAGCGGGGTAACCCACACAGGCGAGCTGAATTAGTAATCAGACTAGTGAGTCACCATGATGCACTGACACACCCTGTGTGGCGTCGCTGTCCAAGGTGCTGACTCCCCGACCAGAGCCAAACCAAATTAAACTGCAACACCCCGGAAGTATGATGTCAGTACTCACCCTACAACTATATGCCTCCACCTAGAGTTCCCCTAAATCCATAGCATCCTAATAAGTACTAAAACTAAATTGGAAAGATAGGATTCTAAAACTTCAGGAAATTATTTCTGATTAATATTATTTGTAAATTCTCGTCTGAAGGGTGTGGCGGCAGGGACGTGCAGAAAACATTAGAGGGGCAGGGGCTCAAATTCTTAAAAGGGCACTTCGGCGCAGAAATTGAAATTTCAGGCAATTTGAAGGACAATTTAGGGGTATAACTCATTTTAAATATTCAGATTTTAACCAGATTTAGAGGAATATCTCATTTTAGGATGATACTTGTCACGGAAAAATAACTCCACAAACTGAATAATATTAGTATATAAAAGTTGCATGCTGTTGCAATACTGTTGTGAAATCATTTAAGCATCAATATTTATTTGCTTCTTTTCTCCCTTTAGGTTGTTGTACACTACAACAGATAGCAAGACAGGCAGAAACATTGAACAATACTGACTGAGGCTTGTAATATACCATGCATTTTAACCATAATTCTAAAAAGCAAGACAGAAGATTTAGATAAGGTGTATTAGATTTATTTTTATTTTTTGCTGATTCAACAACACAACATCCCTTTCCAATAGTCTCTGTATAATTCTTTGTTTTGACAAACATACATACCTGATTCACGTCGACTGATATATCTGTCAGTGTGCGCCTGTGCTGCTGTCGTTCAGTCTGCATGTGGCTGAGTGCGCACTGCTGGAGTGGGCGGGGACGGCCGTCTCGCTCTCAACAGTCAAGCCAGTGCGGTTTTTGGGCTGCTGCCTTCAGGGGCGGCTTAGAAAAACACTGGTCCATGCAGAGGCATATTAGAAATGGTGCATTCAAGGCCAAGAGAGCTTGGAAAATGCATTTATCTTTGAATGCTGCCTTCAGTGATGGCAAGGAAAGGGCAATTTCCATACAAAGCACCATTAGAAATGCTGCATTCATGGTCAGGAAAGGGCACTTTTTACAGACTGAAAAAAAGGCAGGGGCTCAAGCCCCCTTTGATGTCTATGTGTGCATGTGCCTGTGTGGCGGCATATATATGTAAGTTATCTCTTACTCTTTGTCATAACTAACCCTAACTAATCCTAAGCACAAGCAGCAGGCTAGTAGGAGGGCAGAGGGCAGTTGTGCCTGACTTGGATTATTGTGCTTCGAATCATAGAAGTACAGTTTTCCTTTTTCTTTTCACCTACTTTAGAACCTGTTTCATACAATACGTTTTACATCCCAGATGTCACAATTTTGTCTCTGAATTTGACAGTTGCTTGGACTTCATGGCGGACTTATAGGCTAGATGTGTTTTGCTCTAAAGATGAACCTAATCAAGTTGTGGAGACCTCTCCGGGACATTTAAAGGAATTTGAATGTCACAGCAAAGGGATTGAATTATACTCAAAACATTTAATATTTTAATTTAAAAAACAAATGGGTTATGCCTATGGGTTATATAGTGTGTAGATCAGTGACAAAGAAATTAAATCAAACCGATTTTTATCCATTTTGAACAGGGGTGGCCAACTGGCGGCATACGGGCCACATGCGGCCCCTGACCTCCCTCAGTGTGGCCCCTGGGTCAATAAAAAAAAACAGTAATAATAATAAATTACAACTTAACTTTTGGTTAGGTTAGGTTAGACCACCAAAATCTGTATTTTTATTTTACTGTACAACCCATACTGTTTAATGTTAGCATTTGAGCTAACGCTATTGTAACAAACTATATCCAGGATGCACATTGCACATGCAACATTACTAATCTGATTAATATCACATATTTGGGTGATGTACCCATCAAATTGCTGTAGCGGGCTGTTTTAAAGCTAGCAAAGTTTCTGGTGTCATCTGTATGGAAGAATGACTAAATTTGAATATGAAAAATAGAAATGGTATAATGGTATAATAAACTTTGATTACCAGTCCTTTTCATCAAATTAGTAGCTATAATTGGGAGTGATGGTGTTACAGTAGGCTACTGGTGGAAGTGCACGGTCACAATCTGGCCCTCTGGTAGTGAGGAATTTTTTGTGTGGCCCTCTCTATCATCAAAGTTGCCCATCCCTGATTTTGAATAACCTTGCAAGGCAGCTGGATTCTCGTGAGATCATGATCACATGACAAATCCATCTTGCCACGCTCCAATCTATTGGTTTGAATCGCAACCACCAGTGGTTTGCACCAATCAGTGTCCAGACGCAGCTATGGGCGAGATTTGTTGTGACGCCAGCAAGAAGCGAGCCCACATGATAGACAGATGGTTCATCCAATCATCTGCCAGGTATCCTTTGAAAAGTGCTTGACCCTTTCAAAGGTTTGCCGTCGAAGCGTGTTCCCACTTCCAGATGGTTCTGTGAAAATAAACCATCTGGCAGTGTCAGGTTAGCACTGGCAGTGCCACAGAAAAAGGAGCTAAATACTTTTGGATGGCATTGATAGTCTCTTGCACAAATTCTGTGCTTAAAACCTTAGAACTAAATCATTGAAAGTTTGGTTTTTTGTCACTTCTCTACTAATTGAAAAGCAGAAACTAATTTCTAATATGTACCAAGTTTTTGATGTCATTGAAATAATCGGTAGCCAATTATTTACGTACGTCATCATGTATCTACAAATTTACTCTATGAAGCTAGTGTACAACAGCATCTAGGATAAAGTCAAAGACCCTGTCTATAAAATAGGTCCCATGTAAAGTGATTTTTTTTAATCAGTGAGAGTTTGGTTGATGAACAGAGAGACAGAGTTTGGTTGATGAACAGACAAGCAGAGAGTTTTGATACACAGAAAGCACTGCTTTATTGACTGCACTGGACTGGACTGGATTGGGACTCCACCAGATGAGGGGAGGAGTTTAGGGCGGGTCAGTGTTGGATGGGGGGTCATAGTGGGACGCAGCCGTCATTAAGGCAACACAAACAGCATGCAGATACAGTCACAGGAAACATCGTTGTCATCATCATATTGCTTTTCAAAGTCTCGCTTAAAACATCGAAATTGTACAAAAAGGAAGAAAATAGGTTTTTCGCACTAATGAAAAATACATTTTTGGATTTTCCCTCCTACAAAGAAGATTCTAATACAAGAAAATAAATATAGCAAAAAAAGCCAAAAAATAATTTAAAATAGCTCTTCTTTTTCATATATGTTCAATAGTTCTCTTTGCTATTAACAAATGGCACAACATTCTTTGAAACAAAGAATACAGAAGGATAAACTCCTGCAACATTCATATTATCGTATTGAAGAACTGATGCGGAGTGGAGGAGTAACTTGACATGACAGCAGAGATTTCACACCTTATAAGGACAAATCAGACAGGTGGAGGAGGAGCCTGTGTCGGGCTCTGCTTTTATTGGACAAGATGCTGATTGGCATTCGAATAGTGCGTAGATGTGACCAATACGATCAAAAAGGTATCTGATGTTGCAGAATGATTAAGATAAAGAGAGTAGAGACAAAGGAGGCTAACTGGCCAAACAACGAGCAGCTTATTCAATTAACCTTATATCAACAAATGAAGACAGACACATAGTGCTTCAAATTGTAACAGATTAACATATTCAGGCAAAAATAAATGAGGATATTCATGAGTGCTAACAGGAAAAGGACCTGCACAAATTATAACAAAAAGTCGCTTGTTAAAAAGTTGTCACAATTTTACAAACCGAAACCACTGAATCCTTGTTTCATAGCGTTTCTGAACCTGAGGGGGAGAAAACTTTCTGAATTGCCAGTTAGGAGAGGGAAGCGAGAATTTCCTTATTAATGAGATTCAGAAATTGCCTGCTCTGCACTGAGCTGACAGGGAGGGAGAAAGAGAGAGAGGAGGGGAGGGAGAGAGAGAGGGGGAGGGAGAGAGGGGGGAAGGAGGGAGAGAGAGAGAGAGGGGGAGGGAGGGATGGAGAGAGACAGGGGGAGGGAGTGAGAGGGGGAGGGAGAGAGGGGCGAAGGAGGGAGAGAGAGAGAGGGATGGAGAGAGACAGGGGGAGGGAGAGAGTGGGGGAGGGAGAGAGAGGGAGGAAGGAGGGAGAGAGTGAGGGGGGATGGAGGGGAAAAGCACAAAAGCGACAGCGTTAAAGAGGTAGTGACAGGAGACAGAGAGAACTGGCATGTTGGGAAAGTTAAAGTAACAGTTCACCAAAAAATAACAATTCGGTCATCATCTACTCACTCTCATGCCAATTGAAGCACAGGTGAAGTTTGTCCATAACACACAGGTAGGCTGCCAGCACAACTCGAGAGAAAACCAGTCACCATTGACTTAAGATGTAGTGTACTGAAGTCAATGGTGACTGGTTTTCTCTCAAGTTTTTCATTTTTGGGTGAACTATTGCTTTAAAAAAAAGTAGAGAAACAGAGACAGACAGACAGACAGACAGACAGACAGACAGACAGACAGACAGACAGACAGACAGACAGACGGAATGTTCCAGGAGGAGGAAGAGGAGAACAAAGAGTGTTTCCTGACGGAGCACACAGGTGGGGAGAGCAGACCGCCTGCTGCTTTCAAACTACAATTAACACACACACACACACACACACACACACACACACACACACACACACACACACACACACACAGGACTGAAGGACCGCCAATCTATGCAATCAAAACACATATTCCTGGCCTGTGGATATCAAAGATTGGACAGTGGAGGCAGATAAATAAACTGAAACTCGGAGGCAACCGAAAAACGTTTGTTCTCTGTGTGAGCTACAGCTAGAGTGAGGGAGAAAAGAGAGGGAGGGAGGGAGGGAGGGAGAAAAGAGAGGGAGAAAGAGAGGGAGGGAGGGAGAAAAGAGAAAGGAGGGAGAGGGAGGGAGGGAGAAAAGAGAGGGAGAGAGAGGGAGGGAGGGAGAAAAGTGAGGGAGAGGGAGGGAGGGAGAAAGAGAGGGAGGGAGAAAAGAGAGGGAGAGGGAGAGGGAGGGAGGGAGAAAAGAGAGGGAGAGAGAGGGAGGGAGGGAGAAAAGTGAGGGAGAGGGAGGGAGGGAGAAAAGAGAGGGAGAAAGAGAGGGAGGGAGGGAGAAAAGAGAGGGAGAGGGAGGGAGGGAGAAAAGAGGGAGGGAGGGAGAAAACAGAGGGAGAGGGAGGGAGGGAGAAAAGAGAGGGAGAGGGGGAGGGAGGGAGAAAAGAGAGGGAGGGAGGGAGGGAGAAAAGAGGGAGAGAGACTGAAAGAGGAGGAACGGAGGGTGAGAGAGACGAAGCATGTACATGACAGAGAAGTAAAGCAGAAATGGAAACAGACAGGGAGAGCAGAGAGAAGCCGCGGCCCTCTTTACAAACGCATCTCTCTCACATCCAGATTGAGTCTAGAATTGAGATTTAGATTTATCACGATTGCATTCACACCTGGCATCAAACTGTCTCCGGTGCCCAAACTGAAACCCAGATTGCTCTTCCCTTTCTGTAACATTTCTATACTGTAGCAGCATGACAAGCACTGAGGAAAGTGATTTTAAAATACCGTGTGAGGCATCTGTTAGCTTTATTATTATGTTATCTGGATCAGCGTGAATGCTTATATCCATTTACACAGTTGTTTTATATGGACTAGGATCACAATTCCATTTACATTTTGATATTAAAGTGGCCAAATTGTGGTTTTGACCACGGCTAGGCGTGGTTTGGACAAAGTCAGTCTGCGTTTATTAATCTATCTGAGCACAAAGTGAACTCCCAGCAGCCTGATGTTAATGCCAGATGTAACAGGGTTTGAAAAGCTTGTTCAGATTATAAATGGAGAAACCGCAGAGAGGCGAAGAAAGAGACGCAGAGATTGGATCTGGATAGACCTGGACTGGACTAGAGGATCGACTGTTAGAGAGAAAAGAAGAGCAAGAGAGTCAAGCTGTTTCCATCCGTCAAGTGAATTTTATGCAAACTGATTAAATGTCGCTACAATAAAATGTGAATTATGTGCATTTTCCCATCATCAATCGAACTGAATAAATCGGCTTCTCGATTGTCAAAAAACCTGACATCCATGCAAAAAAAATGTAGAATCTCACGCGTATCGTTAATGGTCTTTCGTGTTAGCTACATTGGTCAAATTCATGCTTTCATCTGTAAACAATAACAAAGAAATGCACTTGGTGACACTCTAATGCACCCGCTAGCGATGGACAATTTCCACTTGGGAGAAACAGCACATGTGACATCTCTGGGAGGTTGTGGTGAGCAGATATTTGACATTTCTGGAAGGCCCACAGCAAGCAACAGTTACGCAACGAAACCCAACCAAAGTGCTTTGGACCAATCATGCCATGACATGCAAAGTTGCCATTTCCACTCAGCTATTCTGATTCAATTACATAATTTGGAGAAAAAAACAAATGGCTTGGATGGAGACCCAGCTGTAGGCAGAGTGAGCACAGAGAGAAAGAGAGGGAGAGAGAGACGGGGCTGGTGTGTGTGTGTGTGTGTGTGTGTGTGTGTGTGTGTGTGTATGTATGAAGGGGGGCACAGAGAAGGGAAGGGCCTGGTGTTGTTTATATTAGCTGCTTGTTAACTTGACTGTGTGGACAGGCTGCAAACAGAACACAGGGGAAAGAACAAGTTGTCCTCTCTCTCCGCTCCTCTGGCTCCAGTTCAGTGAATGCCTCTCTCCCTCCCTCACTCTCCACCTCCCTCCCTCCCCTCTCCCTCATTCTCCACCTCCCTCCCCTCTCCACCTCTCCCTCCCTCCCTCTAAACCTCTCCTTCTCTCCCTCCCTCTAAACCTCTCCTTCTCTCCCCCCTCCCCTCCCTCTCCCTCTAAACCTCTCCTTCTCTCCCTCCCTCCCTGCCGTCTCCACCTCTCCTTCCGCTCTCTCTCTCTCTCTCTCCTGGCCTGAGCAAAGCAGAGTGCAATGTTTCCCCTCCTAACTCACTCTCTCTGTCACACACACACACACACACACACACACAACACATGTGTCTGTCATTATTTGTCCTTAAAGCTATAGTTCCTTTTTGATCGTCCTATGCTTCGAAAACAATAGCCCCTTTTACACAGCCTGTGAAAGCTGTGATGGTTGTGGGATTATTATGTGTAAAAGACACAGGGACGGAATGACGAGTCATTTTGTTATGCCTTTCGTTCCGCCAATGGAGGTAGTATCAGCGCCTCTGCAGCTGTTTGACACGCGGGCGTCCAGTCAACATGCTTTCAGAATGGACTTAATAAGGCTACTTCACAACATGGGAATATGCTTTACAAAAAACTAGAACCAAAGGAAAGAAAGCCTTGTGTTACCTGTAGCTTGTAATACATGATCCATAAAGTCGATAAGACGAATATTGAAAGTTGCTCATTAAACTCCTCGGACATAATAAGCTTAATAAGCCCATGGTTCACGTCTCATTTTAATCCGGGAGGGGTATGCTATCTAAAAGCACACTCCGGGGCGGAAATATGGCAGGACTGCTTGGTTCTGTGTAAAAGCATTTTATGTGGCCGTTGCAGGCCTTCGTAATGGCAATATTGCGGGATCTCTGTGTAAAAGTGGCTAATATTTAAGGAGCCTGGTGCTGACCGATGGGGCGGATCACTGAAGGAGAGAGCATGAGGAGAGGAGAGAGGTGATTGGTACGAAGGACCGTTTTTAGGGATTTGGGGAGGGGCAGGTAGGAAGAAAGGAGGATGTTGCTGGTGGTGGGAGGGGGGGGGAGAGGGAAGAGTGAGGGAGAGATGGAGCAGGGAGGAGGACAGAGTGAGAGAGGTGTGCAGTTTGTGCAGATTTGAGTTTGACTTTACACAAAGATTTCTCAGAGGCAGAGCAGCTCTGAAGGCAGATATAATTTGATTGGTTGAGTTAAACCTCAGCCAAAAATCAGTTTTGGCCCAGCAGGGGGCGACTCCACTGTCACCTCAGTAAACACTTTCCTAATGAGCTCACGGTCTCAATCGTGATTTTCAAGTCATCAATACAGCATGATGTTCATTTTGTAAATTATAGTCCAATTTAGAGTAAAACAGACAATAAAACAGACTATGCTTTGGGGTGTGATTGACAGGTCGCCTGTCCAGTGATCATGCAGGTTGCTGATCACTGACCAACAGCAAGCGGCACTGCAGATCTGTGGGAAAGCACTGGTCTCACCCGAGCTACTTCTGGCTAAAAAAAAAAGCAAGAAAAAAAAGCAAGAGTGGAAATGCCCAGGCGCGGACTGCATAATCGGGCACGTCGGGCAAATGCCCGGTGGCCTGGCCTGGCCTGAATTTTTTTTTTTTTTTTTTTTTTTTTTTTTGGTGCTTGCAGTCAGGCCACTCACTGAACAGCAGGCCAGGCGCCGCCTACTGGTTTACTAGTGGTTTTATTACTTTATTCAGGGTTAAAGTGGGTGCATCTCATTGTAAAATTGGACTGGGCCCAAATTGGGCTTCAAACGGCCCAAATTGTGCTTCAAACAGCCCAAATTGTGCTTCAAACGGCCCAAATCTGGCTACAAACGACCCAAATTGGGCTTCAAACGGCCCAAATCTGGCTTCAAATGGCCCAAATTGGGCTTCAAACGGCCCAAATTGGGCTTCAAACGGCCCAAATTTTTCGCCGCCGCCCTTCGGACGCCGGCACGCGCATCGGCCCATATCGGCCTGGCCTGCTTGGTATCTAATGCCCAGTCTGAATTAGGATCCCAGTCCGCCCCTGGAAATACCACAAACCAATGGGTGACGTGGTGGTGGCTGGCTACGTCCATATTTTTATATCGTCTATTTTGGAATTGTTAGAAAAGGCAAGAAGTAAGAGAGGAGGACGCTACTAGCTGAAAAAGGGCAATTTAAGCATAGTAGATTAGTTAGCCTACCTGACCTTCCAACATCATCAATGCCATTGCCATGAACAAATGAAAAAAACTCATTTCCATTTAAATTTGTTATTCAGATTTTTGAGTTCTCTCTTACCTAGCTTAGCTCTTTCTTCTTTGACCCCACCCACCAAGATTTATCTCAACCAATCTGAATATTTCTGCCTCCACGGCTTTCAGAGAAACGTTTGTGAAACTAGAACTCCAGCCTGTGCAGTGTGTCTGGGACGTTGAGACCATTTGGAAACGGAGTGGAGAGCAAATTGCCAGTAAAAACGGAGGAAGCAGATAATGAGTCAGATTTCTAGTTTCGTATGAGCCACGGCGGCCAGTGGGGCGAAAAAACAGCTTGCAAAGGCTTTTCCAAAACACAGAAAATGAAAATGTCTCTAGTAGTAGTAGTAGTAGTAGAACAGTATTATACATTATTGTAGGTGTGTACAAACTCCAGCTAAATAGCAGTAGGTAGGTAGGTAGGTAGTAGGTGGGCAGGTGCGTTTGGATGGCTGGCGTAGGACAATAAAGCAAGGACTAGACAATGATGTCAGAAACAGGAAGCACAGATTGGGATTCTGGGTCCCACTATCAGATGACTGTACCAGTCTGCGTTCCCCAATGGATTCAACCAAACGCTTACTGTAGTAGGAGGGGAGCAGAATGGCAGAGGATTGGAGCTGAGCTATCAAGTGAAAGCGGAAGGGAAAAATATAATATTATTTTCTGTTGCTGATATGCACTTTATATTGAGGCAAAATCCATAGTCCCTTATAATTATTGTGCAGTTACATTTTTGGGACAGTTTGTTGATTAATTCAACTTTGGTCAAGATTTCAACAAAGCGCTTCGGGTGCTAGATCGATCTCATCAAGAGCTGTAATGTCATTATGTGTCTCTTTTTCTTCTTCTGTCAAAATCATGCATAAGCCTGCAGCACGCGCTACTGTGAATGAACACCACTGCACTTGGCTATCTGGATAAAAGTTGCTTTCACTGGTGCCACTTTGTGTCACTGACTGAGTGAAAATTAACGAAATGCCCCAAGAGAGAAGCTGCGGCCACAGCTGAAATTAATTCACGACTAAAGATTCTGAAGCATTGGCCAATCCTGACTTCATTGACCCAACGGCAGCCGTGAAGCAGTTTCTCATTGGATAAAACAGGTACAGAGGAAGAGACATCCTATGAACAGCATCCTGATACCCTTCAGGTAAAGAGGAAGAGACATCCTATGAACAGCATCCTGATTACCCTTCTGGTTCCCCAAAAGCATCTCGGTGCAATGATCACTTTTTGACCTTAAAACTGGGGCAGGCACCAAATTTTTCATGCACCGGCGACAGAATTTACAAATTATTTTCGTTATTTCACCAGCCAAACAACAACAAATAATCCTAAAATGGTGGTTGTTTACCTGCCCAAGTAGCTGGTACAATAGAACCAACCACAGCTGAAAATTGCCCATTAGTTTGCTGCCAAAAAAATAAGGTCCAAACATGATCTTTGCACTGCAGAGGGAATTCTGAGGAACCCAGCCCGGTTTGTGCAGTGACGTCTTTCCAAAAAGCCTCACATCAATATAGCAGCAGCAGCAGATACTCGGTGGTACAGCAGCTTTATGAATATAGGCGAGGTTCCAATTACCTACAGCAATCCACACTGGCTTTTCTAGCTTTTCAACAGAGGTTCATGGCGGAGGCAGCTTGCTGTTACGTGCACAAAACCCACCAGGCGTTCCTCTGGTGCAGCAGTCATGGTTTGTGCACCTGGAGAGAGGGTTATGCTCTGACATGCACTAGTGCACCACTTGGTATTCAACAGTGTATTATCCGTTATGCGTAATGTGTTGACCATGCAGTCCAAGTGGTAAGCTAGCACTAGAAGAGCATAACCTCTGATTTTCCACTAGATCTGCTGCTGATACCCACACCCATGCTCTGCTCTGAGGCTGAACTTAACACACGAACAAACAGACATGTTCACACTGTGACTGGTATTACAGATTAAACCCGTAAAAAAACAAAAAAACAAAAACAAATCCAGGTCACATAGCGTCAACATTTTTGTTTGTGTGGTTATCCAACCTGAGAGAGCCACCAAGCTGTTGCAAACCTGAAAGATCATCAGTTCACATTTTGGGCTGTGTGCCAACACTTGTACTAGCATAAAACACAGAGGACAGTGATGTTCTGAATGACAAGCTTTTCGCAATTGGATATTGATTAAAAAAAAAGACTCCAAACTACAGTAGCTACGAAGCGGAAGGAGAGGGCATTGTAGCCACACTGTAAATATATAACCAGTTTGTATTAACCAGGGCTGCACAATACCGAAAAAGCAAAATTGCAATATTCACAATTGCAATTTTCTAAATTGTTTGTTTTGTTTGTTTCAGCTGGAAGTTACAAACGGGAGAGAATCTTTTGTTGTATTCAAAAACAGCATTTTATTTATTTTTTTGCCAGCATTGTGCAGCCCGAGTATCTGCTACTACATGTTAAGACCGTAAATGAGAGGCCTTGTCTAAGAACACTGTCTACAAAGTCAGGCTACTCTGAACACTGAATATTGAAACCAAGTCTACATTTCACCGTCTTAGCAACACGTAAACGGTAACACTACCCGGTGGAGGGCTCGCACTCCACCCAAACCTCTCTTCAGACCACAAGAAAGTTACTATTGTTGTTGTGTGTGTGTTGTTATGGTCAGTTTCCATGAGGGTGGTAGCCATCGTAGAAGTCCACATTCCTCCATCTATCCTGTATTTAACATATTATATCTTATATAAGTGTAGAACTAACTCAGTATACTGTTAACGCAATAACTTGCTTGCCAGACTACTCGTTAAACCTCAAGGCGGTCTGAAAACCTCTTGAGCGCGGAGGAACAATGGCGTGAAGCTTCTACGACAGCTCCATCTGAGGGACGACGGACACGGAGATCCTCCAGTGTCGCCAGCAATAAATAATCTTCTTCTGCTGTGAGGGGGTTTCACTCTGAGTAAGCTCACACTTCCTGATGCGGTCAAGACCACATAGACATAAAAAACTAGTCATCTTGTACATTACAACCCTGTTATACCAGCTCTGATGTGTGTGTACATGTTTGTGAGTATGTGGAGTGTGTGTACGCAGTTCAGCAGCATTTGGCTTTTTCTGAAGGGGGTTTAATGTGTGTGTGCACGTGTTACGGAGAGTTTAATGACCAACACCAGCCAATGGGGCGACGGCTGATAATTCGAACACGCCTTGGAAGCAGATGCGGTAGACTCCAGGTGGTTGCTTATTGGCGGTGGTGTGGCGGACATTATAGCGCGCACCCCCCCCCCCCCCCCCCCCCCCGGCACAGGAGGGTAAAACGTGGCGATGACACGGATTAAACCGACAGAGTTAAGTCTGACATCATTATCTAACGTTCTTCATCTGGAAACCAGAGACGGAGTGGGTGTGTATGTGCGTGTATTTTTGTGTGTAGATAAGAAGTAAATACGCTGCCTTAATACACAGATCTGTTCTTTGGCGTGGTCACTTCAGAAGAGAGAGAACTAGAGGAAGTAGATTGGACTCGCACCTCTATGTAAGTCTCTGGTCATCAGGCCTGGGTCAAACAGCCCTTAAAACACTTTCTATAAGTTATTTCAGCCTGTTAGGTTTCAGATGGGCGGGGTTCCTCGCAGGACAGTGCCCTAAGTGCAAGACAATCACAAGAAAGTCAGTTTAATATACTTTTTTTGTGTTTGACCACCTACTTGACATTATCTGCATTGTCCTGGCTCAGCAAACCCCCCCCCACCTGGGACCCCAGGCGAGATAAAACTAACATGAATTATTTGTTAAGACTATTTAACCCAGGGTTGATGGTCACATGGATTATACTGAGAGAGGAAACATGCTCAGTAGTAGTCGTGTAGGAGTTCAAACAGTGAAGCTTGCCAAATAAGGAAGTTTCTAGACATACACACATCGCTTTCTATATATATACTGAATATGATATAAAATATGTATAGTAACTTCGTATTACGATGCTTTTTCGATAAATTTGTAACCTTTTATTCTTCTGCTTTTTTATTTTTTATTTTTTTTAACCCCTGAGAAAATACCGTGGACTGCTTTTAAGTACAAAATACAACTCTCTGAGAGAACAACAAAAAAAGTTCTTCAAAAATGAAACAAATTTACAAACAACTCAATTCAAGAACTTAGAGTGCAGGCCTCTGAAGCTGAGTAGAACATTGTCATCATTCATCTAACAGGAGGAACGACTGCAGCAGAGCCGTGGATTAGAAGAGCTTGGCCGCTGCGGGTTTCAGCAGCAGCCATGTTGGCGCCACACCCCTTCTCCGTGGCTGTGGCTAAGTGTGTGCTAACGCCACGCCAGCTGAGCTCATCATGGAAATAATATGAAGGGCGTAGATGGATACACACAGGTCCTCCAGGTACTTGCAAGGCACAGCTAACTCATCTCTCTTCATGCCTGTCGTCTTAAAACGGCACTATGCAATTTTTGCACACTGGCAAGCGAGAGGTAATCTTTTTTTAAACTGATGTCAGTAAACTGCGCACAGCACGCTCACAGCCGGTCTGTGACTGTTCTATACAAGGGACAAGAGAGGCAGAAGATGTAATGTTATCCATTAAAAGTGTATGTTTTCCTTTGGTTTCTTTTTAGGTTTTAAGATGCTCATAAAACATGTATTTTCCAGTTCTGATTTCTCGCTCCCTATGCAGGATGATTTCCCGCCAGTGACCGTACCCGAGAATAGAGTGAATCTACAGCGACTCAATTAATGGGTATGTGACACTCTTCTAACGCCTAGTCCAACGTTGTGTTTTATGCTGATGAGACTGGTGTATTTTTACATAAAAATCATGCATAATCCAGCTTTAAATGACTGATTCTCACCATTTTTCTGATTGTTGACAGTGCAAACAGGCTAATAAAAATACAAAATACCAACAAGGACACATGGTTTGCATGGAGTTTACCAGTGTGTATCCAGCTAGCGCTTCGTTTAGCCTTTTTATCCTCACTTCTCCACATGGATCTGTTGCTGCAGCCAACTGTTCAAGGTGTGAGAGCAGAGGCAGCGACCAAACCCTCTTCCTCGGCGGCTCTGGACTCCAGTAATCTAGTTAAGGGGGCACAGAACATGTGAACATGTAGGCAGCACTTTGCACTGATAGTACTATGTGTGGCTCTGCTTTGCTAACTGTTGCAGATGCTTTTGTTGATTAATGGCAAGCGCTGCATTTACATCCTTAATTCAGGCACTAGACAATTGTTAAGGTGGCAGGAGCCCGATGCTGGCTAAACTCAGTAACCAATTCAACGGGATCTCCTTCAGCTTGATTGTTATAAATCAGATTGAGAAACAACTGATTGACTTACTTACTGATTGTTTGGTTGATTGAGAAGGTCGGGGTGTTATGGGGGAGGCAACGGGACAGGGCGAGCGACAGAAGGCACAGAGTTTCTAGAATAATGTTTCTCCAATGATTCAGGCAAAAAAATTCAAATTTAAAATAAAATTTAAAATGGAACTCAGGATTAGGAAGAATTTGAAAGCAGCTGACAAGAGAGCAAATATTTTAACAACGGCTGTTAAGAGAGCAAAGGGATTTGCTTATGTGTCAGTGTGTGTGTGAGTGTGTGTGTGTGTGTGTGAGAGAGTGTTTGTTCATGTGTGACAATCCGAATGAGCACCAGGGTTGGGGTCAATCTATTTTCTATTAAATTATTTGATTGGAAACTTGAAAATCTGGAGATCTGTTCTTCAAATCTACCGTGTTGAAAACTAAGGCTTTATTTTTTAATTTTGTGAATTGTACCTTCAGTTACATTTTGAAGTGAGTGACATTGACAAGCCCCCCAACCCTGAGTGAGCATGTATTATACACACACCTGTTTATAGTACAGCTGCTATGACTGTAGCTAGTTGTGCTTTTCAAGGCTAAAGACATTATTCCGCGATACCTTCTGTACATATTCAGACCAACTCTGAAGTGAAATTGTCTTTCCACTGAATGTAATTCAAGAAAACATGGACTCATTGGATGCAACTTAGGCCATGAAGACCAAGCATAAAGAAGACCCTGAAACCAGCTTGAACAATAATGCCCCGAAGTATTCATCCCCAATTCTGGCTGTAACCGCGGACAACAGAAGGCTGCCAGAAATGGATACTTCAACGCCTAAAACAAAAGAGACTGAAATACCAAAACTAAAACTAAAATGTAAGATTTGTTTCCTATTTGTTTAACATATAGCATCTTATGGTAAGCTAACAACAAACTATGGTCTGGTGGAGTAGCTAAACGACGGGCTAACAGCTACATTCAAATTCCCCCAAAAAACAAAGCAGGTAAGTGCATTTGACTGAAGAGATTTTCCACTGGTAAATATGACAGGGATTTGGTTGAACAAAGCCATCCAGCCGTTTTTTATACTGTTTTATACCGGGCACAGATGGAGAGACGATTAGCCCAGTGGGCCTCAAAGACTGGGACTCTGCTTGGATAACGGTGTGTGTGTGTGTGTGTTCTGGTTGATGGTGTGTGTGTGTGTGTGTGTGTGTGTGTGTGTGTGTGTGTGTGTGTGTGTGTGTGTGTGTGTGTGTGTGTGTGTATGTGCGACTGTGTATGTCCGAGAGTCTCAGTTCTTTATGACGCCAGCACGCTCCTCCTCAGCAGGTCCTCGTTGGCGGAGTGCAGCTGTGGGAGGCGGAGCTTGCGTTCGGCAGGGCGCGTGTCCGAGTCGCTCTGCTCGCCATCAGAAAAGTACCCGTCAGTCTCGGTGGCGTCCAGCAGGGACGTTTCCTTTCCGGGGAAGGGCGGGTCTCTCTCTGAGCGCCGTGTAGACTCTGCCCCCGCTAAGGCTCCGCCCCTCCCTCTGGATTTACCGTGGCGGGACAGGCGCAGACGCAGGGTGCCGCCGCCACGCGGGACGCCCCCCGCCTCGGGTGTGGTGACCCCGGGGCTGCGGGGCGGAGTGGGGGACGAACTCGGGGCGAGGCTGCTGGTCTCGCTCCTGCCGTGCACGCTGTCCCACCGGTCCTCTGAGATGTGACAGGAATCCATTTTGGAGATGGGGGGCTGCGGTGGCGGGTCGGCGCTCCTAGTCTGGTGGTGCTTAAGGTGGTGGTGGTGGTGCAGCACCTTGGACGAGCCTCTGGACCGCTCCCCTCTCCGGCCTGCGTGGCTGGGCCTCTCCTCAGCCACCACGCTCCCCCAGGGGCTCTTGGCTGTGGAGGGGCTGCTGGCCGCGGAGGCGGCCACGGCGGAGAGCGGGCTGTCGGGCCGGGCAGGGCCGCTGGAGCGGGGGAGCCCGCGGCCGCGAGGCTTGCTGCCCCCCCGGGGCTTGCGGCCCAGCTGGGGCGTCTTCCAAGTGGACTGCATGGAGTTCTCCATCATCAGATTCAGCAGGCTCTCCTCGCCCTGCAGGAGCTGCAGGAGGAGAGGAGAGATGAGGAGGTGAGACAGACAGAGGGGAGGAGAGCGGAATGGAAGAGGAGGGGAGATGGGAGGGCACGATGTGAAAGCAGGGACAGGGAAAGTGGATATAGGAGTTTCGGGAAAGAAAGAGAGGAATAGGTCAGAGAGGGGAAAGAAGAGAGGTGAATCAGTTCATCTTAAAAGGGCAGTATTGTAGCGATTTCGATAACTAAAATGAGTGAGCATGTTGGTCCTTGGTCAACGGGATTGTCCCTTTGGTCTGATGTTTTTTTTTTTTTTTTTTACAATATTTCCCCCCCCCCCCGATTTTTTTATCCCATTTTTATCCCCCATTAGTGTTAATTTATATTTATCCTGGTTGCTGCTCCACCCTCTGCCGATCTGGGGAGAGCCAAAAGCTGGCTCCATGCTTCCTCCGAGACATGGGCAGTTAGCCAGCCGCTTCTTTTCACCTGACAGGGGAAGCTTCACCGGTAGGACATAGCACGTGGGAGGATCACGCTATCCCAACAAGTTCCCCTCCCTCCGAACAGGCACCCTTCACGACCAGAGGAGGCACCACATCAGCAACCAGGATATTGCATGTTTTGGTGAAGGGGTTCCTATATGAAGGAAACCCCCGGGAGGCACGGGAAGAACATGCAAACTCCACACAGAAAGGCCCTTTTGACGACCCCACCCGGGCGGTGGGCACTCGAGGACATGCGGACGGGCATGCATTCCTTCAGCGTTCACAGCGTCCCAGGTGGGAATCGAACACAGGACCTTTGAGCTGTGAGGCGACAGCGCTTACCACTGCTCCACCGTACCCCCCTTGGTCTGATGGTTAACGTGTTGCACTTGTGAATGTCAGACCCGGGTTCAATACCAGCCTCGCCTGTGCCGTTACAGTATGATTTATAACCATAATGTAACTGCAGTGGTTTGATAGGGGTATTGATCAATAACAATGACTCCTGAGATTTCTGGCATTCAAAACTCACTTTCTGGCATTTACTGTTTTGGAAAAAAAACTCTCACCAGCTCCTGCTCACATTTTCAATTGTTACAGTATTTATGTGGGTGATTTTCATTTTTAGGAACTGTAGTAAGATACCCAAAATTAAGCTAGAAAGAGTGGTTTAGTAAACTCCTCCTTTGTATGTTAATATAGTCTCCACCTCCTCCCCCTCCTGAGGATTAAATACAGTCGACACCCTTGTAAAAGGAAGTATTGCTGCTACAATATCACAGGGGATGTAGTCAATACTTCCATGCGCATGTTCAGTAATAAATCATGGATTCTTCTAAGCAAATAGTGTTGGTTATTTAGTAAGTAAGTTAAT
This sequence comes from Poromitra crassiceps, assembly GCF_964638095.1. NCBI lineage: Eukaryota > Metazoa > Chordata > Actinopteri > Beryciformes > Melamphaidae > Poromitra > Poromitra crassiceps. The sequence goes on from NC_139623.1 coordinate 34,930,670, forward strand.
TCTTACAACAGAACTCAACACCATCCTAACTAAAATCAAATGGTGTATTTTTATTTTGTTGATATTCATAAAATATCCTTCAATCACTACTAGATTTGAACACACTTTGCATAAAACTAAAGCCAACAGCGTAGGTTTGATTTGAACATTGGTACTGTAGGGACTTGCATTTATGATAGATTTCTGGCATCCACTTCATGTAATCTAGCCTTAATTTATAGATAGTTACGGTAGCCAACACAGTCATTAACAGACACACAGATACTGTAAGGGTGTAGCACATTAATAAATCCTTCACTCAAATTTTCCAGCTGAATGGGACTTTTTGTTTTAAGGCAGGTAGCCTACTGTACTGTTGTCTATTCAAACCAATGATCTATAAACATGTAGGTAATAATAACAAATAAGATATCCATTAACTCATTGAGTGCCAGCCACTTTTGGAGAACGGACGCTCCCAGTGCCAGAGATTCAGAGCGTTTTCAGTGATTTCTCGAGGCCCACAGAATATTGTGTGATATTACTATGTAAACACCGAACACGCACAAAGAACGATGAGACTCTATTGTATCATCAGCAAAAAAAAGTTTATTGATACCATTTTCCGTTCTTTAGTTATGAGCCGGAGAAGTTAAGTTGTTTTGAGCAAAAACATGCGTTTCAAATTAGAAGCTGAGATATTCCGCCTTTTGTGAAATGAAGCATTTCAAGCACATTCACTGAGTCTGAAGCTAATATTTTCTGATGTAGTGACGTGGTGTAGTTGTGTGGTGCCCTGCGTGCCCCACCCCCCTCTCCCCCCCTCAGCTGCAAACTCCTCCCCACACTAACACACAGCCTCACGCACCCAGCGTCTATTTTCGGAGTGCTCCGTTTTTGTGCGCCGGCTCCCAGCGCGACACGGAAAAGCCAAACCGGACTGCTGAGAATGGTTTGGCCCTTCGGCGTCGGGTGCTGCTTTTCTGGCGGCTAATCGTGTGGAGAAACTATGCAGACAGACAGACAGAGGCAGAGGGGCTCAGTTGTGGGCGCGGATTGACTGATGTTCGCAGCCACCGTCAGCTCCAGACAGAGCAATCTATATGGCTCTGGCTGCAGCATGAGCGGTTTCTCTTTCATCACAGGGGTTTTTCCTGCTGTTTTCCTGACCTTCCTCTAATCTGGAGAGCACTGTCGCCACCTAATGAGTCCGTAAAATAGGTTATACACCTTCAATAGCTACAGTATTTGTACAGGAGATGCAGGAGGCTTTGATCCATGTCCCACCGCCAAAAAACGCATTTGACGTCGATCAACATCATTGGCACTCAACGTCACTATTTACTTTGACGTCGATCGACGTCATTGGCACTTAATGAGTTAATCACAGTTCTTCTGGAACTGTCAGGAAGCATCTCTGTTCACTCTCACACATGCCACAATACTGAACATCACAACTGATATCACCAAGTCTCAGTCTGTGACCCAGAACCTCCACCACCAGCCTCTCCTCTGTCTGAGCTACCTGGCTGGACTGCTTCTGTCATCTGACAAAATAATACATGTATGCCATAGGAAGAGTGACACATGTTATGAGTATTTATGCAGACTTAATTAGTTGAGTAGGCCATTGTGATTATTATACATCACCAGCCTAACATAACATGTCACAATACTGAACCTGGCTGGACTGCTTCTGTCGCCTGACAAAATATTACATTGATGAATGCCATAAGGAGTGAACATGTATATTATTAGTTGAGTTGAGTATTATAATTATTACTACTACTACTACAACTACAACTACTATTGTTGAGTGACTCTGCAAATTAGCAATTCAGAAAATATATATTCCTTGAGTTACTTACATTTTGACAAAAAAAAGTTCCTAATGTCCCCAGCAGCCAACTTTTTTTTGGGTGCCATTCTCCTGAGCTGACCAAACCACCAAATTTACACACAGACACACACACACACACACGCACGCGGGCGCGCACACACACACACACACACGCGCGCGCGAGCGAGCGCGCGCACACACACACACAAACGGCTAGGCAATACATCATCCATCATGCTGGCCAGCTAGTTACTAACTAAGCAGGACTCAAGAGGAATAACAACAAAAACAGGTATGAATGTCTATGAAAGTACTAAACGCATTGATAGTACTAGTGCAGTGCCTGTTTCCCCCATTCACCACCCCGTGGGTGTTCGACCCCCCCCCCAGTGCATTCAGTCTGGTCCCCCTAAGCGCACTCCCCAAGATTGAAGTCGATCTGACAGACGCTTCTCGAGATACGCGAAGAACAGATATACAGAAATCGATTGGACGGACAGTACTGGAGATAAGTGAAAGCTGTGATCTTATTGGTTGAATTGCACAAAGTTTACCACTGCAATTTCTCGGGTTCCCAGCAACGCACCTGGCAAGTTGAAGTCGATCAGACCAATGGTTCTCAAGACAAACCGCTTTTTGTGTTGCTAGTAGGTGGCACTATTACTATGCATAAGTCCAAATTGCATGAAATGCGGCACCGCATTCCAGCAAGCGCACTCCGCAAGTTTGAAGTCAATCGGACGAATGTTTCTCAAGATAAACTGCTTTTTGTGTTGCCAGTAGGTGGCACTATGTCAAATTGCAAGAAATTCAGGACTACACTACATCGGGTTCCCAGCAGCACACTCCCCAAGTTTGAAGTAAATCGGATGAACGATTCTCGAGATAAACCGCTTTTTGTGTTGGCAGTAGGTGGCATTGTGCCGAATTGCACAAAATTCAGCACTGCTCTATGTCAGGTTCCCAGCAGCACACCCCCCAAGTTTGAAGTCGATCAAATGAATGGCTATTGAGGTAAATGAAGTCAATCGGACAAATGTTTGTCGAGATAAACTGCTTTTTGTGTTGCCAGTAGGTGGCGGCACTATGTCAAATTGCAAGCAATTCAGCACTGCACTACATAAGAGTTCCCAGCAACACTGCTTTTTGTGTTGCCAGTAGGTCGCGCTATGTCAAATTACAAGAAATTCAGCACTGTACTACGTTGAGTTCACAGCAGCACACTCCCCAAGTTTGAAGTCAATCGGATGAATGGCTATCGAGATAAACCGCTTTTTGTGTTGCCAGTAGGTGGCGCTATGCCAAATTGCACAGAATTCAGCACTGCAATGTGTCGAGTTCCCATCAGCGCACTCCCCAAATTTGAAGTCGATCGGACAAACGGCTCTTGAGATAAACCACATTTTTGTTGCCAGTAGGTGGCGCTATGCCGAATTGCATGAAAATAGGTCACTGCACTCCGTCAGGTCCCCCTTAGCGCACTCCCCAAGTTTGAAGTCGATCCGACCAATGGTTCTCTTGATAGTGTGTACTGGCTAGAGTTACTTACTGTATGGTCACTCGTCACTCTTCTTCACAGGGAAACGTGCAATGCGGTAACTCACTGAAATAAACTAGCGTTTAGGCTAAACAAACACTGTTTGCTGCGTAGCAACACGACACAGCTATTTATGTCAGTCACTCTGACCATTTGCAGACCGAATAATTGGCGAGACACTGCAAAGCTCTGCCAGATGGACTGGTAGCGGATGCTTCCTGGTGCCTGAAATGCACATGTGTGACTCTCAACCAAAGACACAAGACGGAAGCGAGATGGTTCACAGCATAGCTACTTCTGTAGTAGTACTACATCAGTAGACACTGACAGACAAAACTATTATTGTCAACCAAAAAAATAATAATTCAGAGCCTTGATTATTGGCCCTACCCAAATCTATGCCCATGACTAAAGCGCTGTTAAACTTGCAGCTGACCAAGAGCAAGGTGAAACAATCAGGAAAACAATTAGTTAAATAGAGTTGTCACCAAACTAGAATTTTGACTTTGCACCAAAGTGTTTTGTCGGCTCTGTACGTGAAATAGTGGCACCTGTTTGTCAACCAGTTTAGATTGGGACTGGGATTTAGTTTGCCCTGTATTATATTGTATTGTATTGTATTGTATTGTATTGTACTGTACGGTACGGTACGGTACGGTACGGTATACTGTATATCTTTATATATATTCAGATTCAGATTCATTTATTAAGGACTGCACAACAAGTCGGCAGAATTTACTTTCGGTACAGCAATTGTTAAGCACATGAATATTGTGTCAGCATGAGACATTACAGTACATAGACAGACATATGACAACATAAATACAGAACATTCATCATATACATTGCTGGAGAGGTATGCAGTGATATTTCAGAGGTGAGTGGAGTTCAGAAACCTGATGGCAGTGGGGAAAAAACTGTTTTTGAATCGTGTTGTTTTGGTGGAAATTGATCTGTAGCGCCGTCCAGAGGGCAACAGTTGGAACAGGTGATTGGCTGGGTGAGATGGGTCAGAAACTATTTTTTGTGCTCGTGTGATTGTCCGTTTATGGTAGAGAGTGTCTAGTGATGGGAGTGGGGTACCTATAATTTTTGAAGCTTTTTGCACCAAAAGAAATTCCTTGTACATTGTACTTGTTGAATGAAGTTTCTTATTCTGATTATGATCAAGACTGACACTGTTTAACTTTGTTGGATTTTTGGCCTGAAGTGGTCCACACAGTCAAGAGCCAGACTGCATCTCTGTTTATTCCAATCCTTCTTCTTTTATCTATTTCAATGTATGTGTCATCTGCATCGTAACTCCCTCTGGATGTAACGTTCAAAATAAATTTTAGCTCGCAAAACATTTCATCCAAATTTCCATTGTCAATTGTATCTTTTTATTTTATTTTATCTTATTTTTGGGGGGAATTTTTATGGTTTATTGATAGAGATACAGTGTGAGAGAGACAGGAATGTATGGGAGGGAGAGAGGGGAAGGCATGCAGCAAATGATCGCGGGCCGGATTCGAACCCGAGTCGCTGCAGGCAGGACTGAGCCTTATGTGGTACGCGCTCTACTCGCTGAGCGACCGGGACACACCCCTTGAAGTGTATCTTTTGGGACGATACTGAAATAGTATCTAAAATTTAGATACTACTTCAGTCAAATGGTTATTGTGACAATGCGATACTTAAAGGGATAGGCCAACTTTTTACGTACATGGTTTTATTTTCCATCTGTGTGCAGTAACAACTGTGGTACAGCACCTCACTGCTAATAGCTTAGGGCTACAATGGCAGTCAATGGGATATTAGCCTACTTCCGTCGCCCAAAATGCACATTCAAACAGGGCCATAAACACTCACATGTACATGTTGTGACTCGTGTACTCACCACGTGATGAAATAATAATCCGAAATTACGTCAAACTGTCATTTTCGCAGTAAATCCAGACTGAGAACAAAACAAAGAGTAACCAAACTAACAGGAGTGTACAACCGAAGTTATTTCCTCGTTTGCCATGTGGCGCATGCGCTGTGTGCAGTTATCAGTAGCTACAGTGCATGCGCACTGCACAAAGCTATTAGCAGTGAGGTGCTGTACCACAGTACTGCACGCAGATGGAAAATAAAGCCATGTACGTTCTAGTTTTAATATACACAATATGGCAAATGGCCTAAACTCCCAAAAAGTTGGCCTATCCCTTTAAACTTTGGGGCCTCCTGAGACTGAAGGCCTACCTGGTGGGAGAGCAGGCTGGCGCTCTTGTCCCGGTGCTGGGCGCCCAGAGCCCACTGGCTCAGCATGTCATCAGCGGTGATCTGAACCGACTGGGCCAGCCAGCTGTCAAACAGAGAGCTGTCCAATGGGAAGGACTTCGACAAACCTGAGGGCAGGGGCAGGGAGGTAAGGAGAGAGAGAGAGAGGGAGAGGGAGACAGAAGGATGCAGAGGGGTGAGTAAGGGATAGAGAGAAGAGGGGGAGAGGGAGGAAGAGGGAGAGAATCAGAAGAGTCTCCTTTACATACAGTTCAGAAAAAGAAAAAAAAAAGAACAGAGAATGCTGTTGCACTCATTCAGTGGATTGCAGGGAATTGTTTTTCAAATCAAGTAAAAAAAGTTGAAGGCATAAACAGAGCAAGAGCACCAAGGCCTTTCAGACCCCAAATACAAGATATTTGTGCCAACATTAAAACACAAGTTTCAGTTGAGTTCAATTCACTTTCAGTTCCCTCCATTCAAAACTCAACATTTTCCCACACAACATCACACATGTGACAGGTGGAAACCAGGGGCCGGATTCACAAAACGGTAAGAAAAAAAACTTCTCAAGTGCCATTTTTGTCTTAACTTTAGTCTTAACACATTGAGTGCCACAGCGCTTCAGTAAAATTGTCTGGAGCCTGTGCCAGATTCACTTCCATTCAGTTAAACAGCTATAGAATTTTTTCTATTAGGGCTATATGGACAGGGCTGGACTCTAATGAAACATTGGACACTCCTGCTTCTTTCAAAGAAGAAATTTTGTTTCTAGACAGTTCCATTATGAAATGACAGCCTCTGAAAGAAGAGCACTTTCAAGGGTTTTCTGCTGTCTTTTTTTACTTTTCAAGATAAAGTCACTTTTATGAATACTTTTTGCACTCTAATTTCAAGCGCATTCACTGACTCTGGCTGGTGTTTTCTGATGTGGTGGCGTGGTGTAGTTCTGTGCAGCCTGCGTGCCCCACCCCCCTCTCCCCCCCTCTCCACCCCTGAGCTGCGGGCTCCTCCCCACACGCACACAGTCTATTTTCGCGGCCTCCGTTTTTGCCCCGGGCGGATCCCAGCGCAACAAGGAAATGGCAAACGGGACTGCAGGAAGAGGTTTGGCCGTTCGGCTTCGGGTGCTGCCTTTCTGGCAGGTAATCGTGTGGAGGAACTATATGCAGACGGATGGACAGAGGCAGAAGAGCTCAGTTGTGGGCGCGGATCGCAGCCAACTGTCAGCTGCAGACAGAGCAATCTATATGGCTCTGGCTGCAGCATGCATCGGTTTCCCCTTTGATCGCGGCTTTCTCCGCTTTCTCCTGCACAAAGTAAAGGATCTGAGGTGGGTGGCGCAGCTCCCGTGTAGATTTTTAAGGTGGCGCCGTGTGATCCCTTGAAGGGATTCATGCTCACTGGCTGGGTACGACCTTAAACAGCAGAATTATGGAATAATATGAATTATGATTTTAGGACATCCACAGACGTCCTTGGCACTTCTCGTTACTTTTTTTTAGGACGTCCACAGACGTCCTTGGCACTCAATGTGTTAAGAAAAAAGATAGGAAAAAAGGCTATTCTCAAAAACAGTTCTTATGTATTTTCTTAACTTTCTTCTTATGTTTCTTCCTAAGAAGAAACTTAGGAAGAAAAGGTATTCTTGAAATGAAAGTTCTCAAATTTGTTCTTGATTTTTTTCTTAACTTTAACAGCCCTTCCCCTGTCTTAAAATTCTTACAGTGAAAAGTTAAGCCTCTAATATCATATAAACACATGTTACACAAGTAGGTTCTAGTTCAAAGTCTACATAGGTTCCCTTACACCCAAATTAAGATTAACATTTATTGTACAGCTTTATTTGGTGTTGGGTCACTCTGCCTATCTAGCTTATTTTCTTTGTTAGCTTATTTATTCGCTAGCTTATTTTCAACAGACATGAACTAGCTTATTTGCTAGCTTATTCTCATGCTGAAAATAAGCTAACAAACAAACAAGCTAGCCTTAAGCTAGCAAAGAAAATTAGCTAGAGGCCTACTTGACTATCTTATTTACAACAGACATGACCTGTAAATAGGTTTTGTAGATGGAAGCACTTTGGGTTGCCTCCTATATCCTCATTTCCTACGTAGCCTCAATGGCAGTATGGCTAAGGTTTATTAATTCAGACTCATCTTAAGAAGTTATTAAGTGGGAAAATGTAAGAAGTTTGTAAGAAATGAGATGGTTACTAAGAAAATATTGAGGAATTGCACTTAAGAGCCTTCTTAGGAACTTCCTAAATTTTCCTCTTATGTAATTTCTTAAGATCTATCTTAAGAACACATTGGTGAAGCCGGCCCCAGGACTGGACAATTATATTCTCTTTCTCTTATCTAGTCACTTTCTGTAATGCTGAAGTAAACACAGACAAAAACCTATTGAAGTTTTAGGCATTGAGCACACTTATCCAAAGCAATTTGCACTGACACTAGACTGTATGGAGCCACACAAGTCTAAATACTGCTTGGTGTTCGTATTTTTTCGTATCATTTACAAATCATTCGTGATACCTTTGTGTATTTGCTCGGAAAATGAGACCATGGTTGAGATGATTGATAGCCTCTATCCCACACCAGTGGTATGGTTATAACTAGTGTTTCTCAAAATTAATATTGCATTTCCCACAAACCCCATTGGTTCCTGTCAGAAAGAAGATGTTGTTACTTGTTCCAACTCTTTTGCAATTTGGGTTCATATGCGTTCTGGTGTCCTCCATGATGTGTTTGACTCCCTCAGTTTGCGCTAAGAGAACAGAGCCCTCTAACGGAGCCATGGTTGTAACACCACATATTCGGGTGAGTCAGTCAGTCAGTCAGTCCGGAATGCTACACCGCTTGACCAATCACCACCAAATTTTTAATGTAGCATGGACAGACAGAGCCACTGACAACCTTTTTTGCAATGTCAGCACTTTCATTGCCACTTGCGGCTATATTTCTGTCCATTTTCTGCTGCATCTAGTGGCATTCGACACAGGCGCCATTGGCCTGTACAGGATCTGTACTTGTTATGTGCTGGAAAGCAATCTCACTTTGAGCCGTAAACCAATCCAGCAGATTTCCCACAAAATCCACCATGTACTGTACATGCAGAATGTAATTTGCACTGTAGAGACCAGTAGGGGCTGCCAATCCTCTCACTGATATTCTTCATGTTTGTTTATGGCAATTAATATCTCATAATTAATGTGGTCATGATTTATTGATGTTAAAATGCATCACATAGCACCTTTAAATAATGTACATTTTCGCCATATCACCCAGTCTTAACTCATTGAGTGCCAATGACGACAATCGTCGTCAATTCGATTAGTGGCGTAAAGTGCCAATGACGACGATTGTCGTCAATTGCATTTTTTGACGGTGGGACGTGGATCAAAGCCTATTACATCTCCTATAAAAATATGGGAGCTATTGAAGGTGTATAACCTATTTTACAGACCCATTAGGGCGGCTTTAGCTCAGAAGGTAGAGCGGGTTGGCCAATGACGCAAGGGTTGGCGGTTCGATCCCCGCTCCCTCCCAGCTGCTGTCGTTGTGTCCTTGGGCAAGACACTTAACCCTCCTTGCTCCTGATGGTGTGTAGGCACCCTGCGTGGCAGCCTGCCGCCATCGGTGTATGAATGGGTGAATGTAGACTACCTACTGATTGTAAAGCGCTTTGGATAAAAGCACTATATAAATGCAGGCCATTTATTTTACCATTTACCATTAGGTGGCGACAGTGCTCTCCAGATTAGAGAAAGGTCAGGAAAACAGCAGGAAAAAGCCCCGTGATGAAAGAGAAACCGCTCATGCTGCAGATGGCTCTGGCTGCAGCTGACGTTGGCTGCGAAGAGCAGTCAATCCGCGCCCACAACTGAGCCCCTCTGCCTCTGTCTGTCTGTCTGCATAGTTTCTCCACACGATTAGCCGCCAGAAAGGCAGCACCCGACGCCGAAGGGCCAAACCATTCTCAGCAGTCCGGTTTGGCTTTTCCGTGTCGCGCTGGGAGCCGGCGCACAAAAACGGAGCGCTCCGAAAATAGACTGGGTGCGTGAGGCTGTGTGTTAGTGTGGGGAGGAGTTTGCAGCTGAGGAGGGGAGAGAGGGGTGGGGCACGCAGGGCACCACACAACTACACCACGTCACTACATCAGAAAATATTAGCTTCAGACTCAGTGAATGTGCTTGAAATGCTTCATTTCACAAAAGGCGGAATATCTCAGCTTCTAATTTGAAATGTGTCTTTTTGCTCAAAACAACCTATCTTCTCCGGCTCATAACTAAAGGACGGAAAATGGTATCAATAAACTTTGGTTTGGTTTGCAGATGATAGAAGAGAGTCTCATCGTTCTTTGTGCGTGTTCGGTGTTTACATAGTAATATCACACAATATTCTGTGGGCCTCGAGAAATCACTGAAAACGCTCTGAAACTCTGGCACTGGGAGCGTCCGTTCTCCAAAAGTGGCTGGCACTCAATGAGTTAAGAGCTTTAGGGCCCTATCTTCGCAAAGCGGTAATTTAGCATTTGCGCTCGTTTAACACCTAACCCTAACCCTTTAACGCCAAGCAATGCAAATTGGGGGCGTGCACAACCGCATGCCTGTTATAATTGTACTGGACATAGGCGTGCCACATGCCAAACCAGGCGTTTCAGCGCAAAAATGTGGGATAGATGGCGTTATCCTATCGTCAGCAGCGCGCAATTACTTTACGCTAAGAGCTTTTAAAAGCACCTCCTACATGCTAAATACCTCCATGGTGCGCTGCACAGTGCAAAGTAAAATTCCTTTTGGATATGTCATTACGCACAACCTTGCCACGCCAGGACATCAAATTCTGCTGCTAAAATTGGGTATTAGCAGATAATTCAGTGAGGCAATCAACTATAACTCACTGAGAAACCTTTATCACATCGCAAAGAGGCAAATTAATTGAGAAAACTTGTTGGACAATGGACATAGGCTATTCACCTTCACCTATCCCATAACCTGGAGGGTCGTTGGCACCACAGACGATCTGTCAATAAGCTCTCTCCATCTCTCTCTGTCCTCGGCATGAGTGAGTCCACTCTATTACGCATGGAGAGAATTACACCATATTGCATGCCTCACGCAAACAGCATTCACGAGACGGGAATCTGATTGGTTTTGATTAACGTAATTGAAGCATTGCCTGGCCACACCTGTGAATAATTCTGGTACTTAAGACTGCCCAAATCCCATTTGCGCTGGCATTTTGGGGGTGCAGATGATTTGGCACGGCTCTAATTTGCGCCTGTGGGGCTGTTTTAACTTAGAAAACAGGGAGGTCACGTCTACCCAGACAATTATATCACTTTTAAACAGTTACATTTCTGTATAAATCATTACAATATGCTCCCGTGAGCAGGGATGCGTTTAGCTGTTGCCGGGCGGGGGTGCAAAACTCGGCATAACACCTGGACACTGGCGCAAGGCAGACTGCTATCTTCCCTGCCACAGGTGCGCAAGGGCAAATGGGGGATATCGCCTGTACCAAGATAGGGCTCTTAATGTCTGTCAGAGAAAAAACAACAAACTGGAGACAGTGACATTCACAGTATTTCGGGATAAGCACTAAATCCAAACATGACGTTCCTGCTGCTTCATCAATAATGAAGATTTAAACCCATTTACAGCAGAAATCCTGTTTCCTGTCTCCATCCCAACAATGCATTCTCCACGCTCCGGTCTGTGCACACAGAACTGTCATCGCCCAGCAGTGTGTCGTGTGTGTATATATGTGTATGTGAATGTGTGTATTTGCAGATAAAGCTCTGTGTGTGTGTGTGTGTGTGTGTGTGTGTGTGTGTGTGTGTGTGTGTGTGTGTGTGTGTGTGTGTGTGTGTCTGTATAATTAGGAGATTTTCATGGCTCCTTTTCTATCATTGTGGGCTGTAAAAGTGCTGCTAAAGCACTGTGTGTCTGACTGTGGCATTTTAGTCTTCCTCACTCTGACACGCATGCACACACACACAATGCAGAGAGCGGTGCTGGAGGAGAAACGACGGTGGCGGTGGTGGGTGGTTGGCGGAGGAGGGGGTCCCATCAGCTTATGCGTTGCTTCTCTTGTGTTCCCACAGAATAGGATGCCCATAGTTTGGGTAGCTTATATTTTACTAGTTACATTCTTCTAAAGATGGAGGTGGAAGAGCTCACTCTGCCTTGCTCTTCCACAGTTGTCAAATTGTAGTGAAATTTAACTTTTTCATTTAGCTTGAATTAGACTTGAATCTCTCTAAAAGTGGTTCTTCTTAACCTTTTTGGCTAGTATTCCCTTCTTCAGGTTGTTTAATTTAATTATCCGAGGAGGCTGAGAGGCTGAAAACTATTCAGTACTTCAAAATAATAGATACAGTATATTCTGTTCTTTCCTACTGCATACATCATGTTGCAACCAACCTCAAAATGATCTCACAAGAGATAACGACTGCTGTACAAGACTACTGGGAGGTCGGCTGTACCCACTCTGGCCCACACTGAACCACTGGCCAAACCAACCACAAGGCCATGTAAACCTCATCAGAGATGCAGGTAATGCTGACCAAGGACTTCCACATAAACACATTACATACTTAAGGCCCACTTCTGATTGTTAAAACAGTTCCGAGGACCACCTTCCCAGATAAATGAAAGAGAGGGAAAAAAGTAAATGAAATTATGCATTTTAATTGGAAGTGTTTGATCTATGTAATTCTTGAGGACATTTAGATGTAAAAAAAATAATAATAATAACTAGCTGTAATCACACTTTTTTATTTTATTTTATTTTATTTTTATTAATATATTTGGCAATACCACTGCCTCTGTGGCCCACTACACAGTGCTCTGAGGCCCACCAGTGGGCCATGACCCAGTGGTTGAGAATAGCTGGTCTAGATAATACTCCAAGGTGGGATAGATTTTGGTGAGGGAAAAACTGGTATGGCCATTTTCAAAGGGGTCCCTCGACCTCTCACCTCAAGATATCTGAATGAGAAGGGGTTCTATGAGTACCCATGAGTCTCCTCTTTACAGACATATCCACTTTATGCTAATCCCATAGTCAGAATTCTGAGTTTAAAGTCAGAATTCTGACTTGGGACCTGTCTACATCCTCCAACCGCACTCAGTGCCACCCTTATTTGAGTCTGTGCCCCCCTTGACCACGCCAGTCAAAATGGCCTGGACACGCCACACATTACAAAGTACAGTACACACAATGTTTCTGTCCTGGGTTGGATTGATCAAATCCGGTTTCTCTTTTCTCTACTCCTCTCTCTCCCCTGTATCTTCTTCACTGCCTAGATTCATCTGCCAAGCAGGACGGCAGGAGGTGCTGTTAGGGTGGCTTTGCCAACTATTCTCCATACACACACACACACACACACACACACACACACACACACACACACACACTCACACACACACAGAGCCAGTCATTTCCATGACGCAGCATGTCTCTGACAAAGAGAGAGAGAGAGAGAAAAAAGGGGAAAAAACAGACGAATGGTGAGGAAGACAGGAGGGGGTGACAGAAGAGACTAGCAGCAGTGAAGAAGTAAAAAGGAAAACCTCTAATATACACACAGTGCAGAATCATTGTAATCATATATATTTTCATAAACAGTGTGTAAAACATGCCTCCGTAGACTGTTACTATAGTGCCTTTTAAACATGAACTCTGGATCATGTCCTGCTAGAGAGAGCAGGATATTTTCAGGTTTTGCCTTTCTAAACATCAGGGGTCTTTGTTAAGAAACAACTGGATATGAGCCGTTTTTTCTGCCAGTGGGCTGGGGGGGGGGGGGGGGGGGGGCGGCGGCGCGGTAGCATCTATCGAAAACAAGAAATGTGATAGGAAGCAGCTGTAGCTATGAGGCAGTCAAAATAGTGGTCGCACCGTCGTCAATCACTGTGGGTGATCTATTTTACAAGTGGCAACTAGTCATATCTGACTAGTTTTAAATGTAGGCTATTTCTCCCCACAAAAGTTTGATAGCCTATCAGTCAGTCAGCTCCTATCCTCTACGCAGTGGAGAGGCACACAACACTGCCTGCTGATATAATTGGCTGCATCACGTTAGCGACAAATCTGGAGACTTCAAAAAGCATGCCGTTGGTTTTAACGGAGTCCATTCCAACGAGGGGTGGCAATGTGCCAAAAAATGAGCGCTTCACATTGCTACATAAAGCAGGCGCAGCCCAGTCAAAATAGTGGTCGGACTGTCGTCAATCACTGTGGGTGATTTATTTTACAAGTGGCATTTCAAGTCATATCTAACTACGGTAGTTTTCAATGTATTTCTCCCCACACAAGTTAGGCTTTTTCTGACATGGGAGCAAGCAAGCAGCAGCAGCAGCAGACCTGATGCACTGGACCTGCCTGGCTGCAGCTGAAGCGCATTGGCCAAACAATCAATCAATCCGTTTTTGCAGCACTTGAGGAAACCGTGAGTTTGCTCGTAGATATAAGCGATTGCCCGAACGATTCATTAATTAATAAACTAGTGAACATGAAGTGAGTCACGAGCCACACCTGCCCACTACGGATATGCGGATAATATCCTGCCAGCTGTTTAACATGAGCTGCGATTGCGTGGAAGCGGATCTTATACCGGTGGTCGAGGTAGATAAGATACGGAGTCTCGGGAGTGCGCGTAGGCCGGCTAATTGTTGTTTAACATGCAGGCCAACCGGCTAGGTGCAGGTTATAATACGGATTCCACTGCATGTTAAGAAGTGGCTCATCATGTCTGAATCCCTGTCATTTACTGTATATATACAATCCCCACACATTATTCTACTGGAACTACTTTCTGCTGAGATAAAATGTTCAAAATCTAACTGTTAACTTGCCACATTTAAATTATTCTGAACTATATTGAAGCCTGAAGGCAGGCTTGGACGATGTCGAAAATCTTGTATCACGATGCAGTCCCGCCCATAATATCACGATACACAATAATATCATCATCTCTGTTTTTAGTTTACCTTAAACTATAATTTAGAAACTTATATTGATCTTTGCAGATGTGGCATGGAAATGAAGGTTTAAGTTAAATTTAGTTTTCTTTTTGTTGTAATGCTTCTCCTGTGATTTGACTTCTCTACACATATGTGTATACTTAGCTTATGTTGTTAAATCAAGTCATTAATAGTGTCTTATACCATGGTCTGGGTGAATACTCGTTTCTGATTGGCCGGCAGGTGTGCATTAAAACCATATAATGCACACGTAGTCCGGCTCAAGTCTGTTGTAAATTCATCCGTTACCCAACCTGCACAGTTGTTTAATCAAACAGCACAGTAAACGTTTGTTTATCTCGCTACCTGAGCTTCTATGAGCAGACTAGCTTCCCTGCACCATACCAGCTTGTATCCAAGGTTCATCCTATTTACTGGAACAGCAAACAACTACGTTTCCATTGCATGAGAAGCCGACGGGATGGTTACGCTTGTTGCAGGTATTAGTCGGTTCTCCAACTGTTGCTAGGTAAACAGATGTAGCGAGGGGTTTGACGCGGAAGTACAGTAGGCTATATCAAGGCTTTATGTCTAGCAAATTTTTTTCGCAAATGCTTTTATTTTATATTGTTGGCAAATGACCATGGTATAAGCGGGATAATCAACTCCTAGGTGTGCATTATATGATTTTAATGCACCAAATAACCACGTTATTTGCCGTCATGCATTAAAATCGTATAATGCGCACCTAGTCATTGATTATCTATTACTTAAAACCCCATGAGGGCTGGGGATTATAATGCAAGACATTGAGATAACCAACCAACCAACCAACCAACCAACAATTAATCAATCACTCGAAAACAAATTCGATTTTGTGAGGAAGTCCATTGAACAGCAGGTGCTACATGTAACTCGGTTGGGGGAGCTGTGTCCTGTCCAACTTCTCCCCTCCTCCATGTTTGGCTACAGGTAACACAGCTCCTGCTAAACTAATGTGATGCTATACCAGGCCAATGCTAGGCTATGTGATGCTATGAAGTGATGCTACGCTCACAAAGGCTCTGGCATGGTAAAGGCTATATAGGCTTTCCACAAGGGTACATTATGCAACAGTTTGGGAATGGCTAGCCTTCCCGTGCATGCTAATTTGCCTCACAGCTACACAAAGCCACATGATGGCATCACACAACAGCTAATGTGGTAGCTCATGCTAAGCAATGGTACGTTAGCCAGCGCTGCTAAGGCAACACAGGGTAAGGAATGCACTAGCTTAGCTGTAGGGCAGGGCCAAGACCAGCCCTGTGTGTGTGTGTGTGTGTGTGTGTGTGTGTGTGTGTGTGTGTGTGTGTGTGTGTGTGTGTGTGTGTGTGTGTGTGTGTGTGTGTGGCTAGGTCTAAAGCCCTCACTAGAGTCTGACGATTGTTCTTGGGTGCCAAATGTCTCCCTGGAAACTCAGAGCAGAGAGACAGAGATAGAAACTCAGAGCAGAGACAAAGCTATAAACTCAGAGCAGAGAGACAGAGATAGATACTCAGAGCAGAGAGACAGATAGAAACTCAGAGCAGAGAGACAGATATATACTCAGAGCAGAGAGACAGAGATATATACTCAGAGCAGAGAAACAGAGATATATACTCAGAGCAGAGAGACAGAGATATATACTCAGAGCAGAGAGACAGAGATAGAAACTCAGAGCAGAGATACAGAGATAGAAACTCAGAGCAGAAAGACAGAGATAAAAACTCAGAGCAGAGAGACAGAGATAGAAACTCAGAGCAGAGAGACAGAGATAGATACTCAGAGCAGAGAGACAGAGATAGAAACTCAGAGCAGAGATACAGAGATAGAAACTCAGAGCAGAGAGACAGAGATAGAAACTCAGAGCAGAGATACAGAGATAGAAACTCAGAGCAGAGAGACAGAGATAGAAACTCAGAGCAGAGAGACAGAGATAGAAACTCAGAGCAGAGACACAGAGATAGATACTCAGAGCAGAGATACGGAGATAGAAACTCAGAGCAGAGAGACAGCGATAGAAACTCAGAGCAGAGAGACAGACATAGAAACTCAGAGCAGAGAGACAGAGATATAAACTCAGAGCAGAGAGACAGATATAAACTCAGGGCAGAGAGACAGAGATAGAAACTCAGAGCAGAGAGACAGATATAAATACTCAGAGCAGAGAGACAGATATAGAAACTCAGGGCAGAGAGACAGAGATAGAAACTCAGAGCAGAGAGACAGATATAGATACTCAGAGCAGAGAGACAGATATAAACTCAGGGCAGAGAGACAGAGATAGAAACTCAGAGCAGAGAGACAGATATAGATACTCAGAGCAGAGAGACAGATAGAAACTCAGGGCAGAGAGACAGAGATAGAAACTCAGAGCAGAGAGACAGATATAGATACTCAGAGCAGAGAGACAGATATAAACTCAGGGCAGAGAGACAGAGATAGAAACTACGAGCAGAGAGACAGAGATAAAAACTCAGAGCAGAGAGACAGATATAGAAACTCAGAGCAGAGAGACAGATATAGAAACTCAGAGCAGAGAGACAGAGATAGAAACTCAGAGCAGAGAGACAGAGATAGAAACTCAGAGCAGAGAGACAGATATAGAAACTCAGAGCAGAGAGACAGATATAGAAACTCAGAGCAGAGAGACAGATATAGAAACTCAGAGCAGAGAGACAGAGATAGAAACTCAGAGCAGAGAGACAGAGATAGAAACTCAGAGCAGAGAGACAGATATAGAAACTCAGAGCAGAGAGACAGATATAGAAACTCAGAGCAGAGAGACAGATATAGAAACTCAGAGCAGAGAGACAGAGATAGAAACTCAGAGCAGAGAGACAGATAGAAACTCAGAGCAGAGAGACAGAGATAGAAACTCAGAGCAGAGAGACAGAGATAGAAACTCAGAGCAGAGAGACAGAGATAGAAATGGGCAGAGATACAAAAACAGAGCAAAGGTGCTGCAACAGAGCCATGTCAAGTCACATGTGAGTGACGCAGTGAAGACAAGAAATACAGTAGTCAGGAAAAAAGATAGATTAAGAGAGAGGGGTAAATACCTGAAAGAAGGGTACTTTCAGACTGAAACACACTAATGCCAACTGGAATCAAAAATCCCAGCCCAAAGCATGAAGTAACAGAAATGAACCTGCCCAAGTTCCCTCATCCTGCATTGTGTTGGGCAGTGTAACGACCTCACACGGCCCTCATCCTGCATTATGTTGGGCAGTGTAACGACCTCACACGGCCCTCATCCTGCATTGTGTTGGACAGTGTAACGACCTCACACGGCCCTCATCCTGCATTATGTTGGACAGTGTAACGACCTCACACGGCCGTCATCCTGCATTATGTTGGGCAGTGTAACGACCTCACACGGCCCTCATCCTGCATTGTGTGGGACAGTGTAACGACCTCACACGGCCATCATCCTGCATTATGTTGGGCAGTGTAACGACCTCACACGGCCCTCATCCTGCATTGTGTTGGACAGTGTAACGACCTCACACGGCCCTCATCCTGCATTGTGTTGGACAGTGTAACGACCTCACACGGCCCTCATCCTGCATTATGTTGGGCAGTGTAACGACCTCACACGGCCCTCATCCTGCATTATGTTGGACAGTGTAACGACCTCACACGGCCGTCATCCTGCATTATGTTGGGCAGTGTAACGACCTCACACGGCCGTCATCCTGCATTATGTTGGGCAGTGTAACGACCTCACACGGCCCTCATCCTGCATTGTGTTGGACAGTGTAACGACCTCACACCACCCTCATCCTGCATTGTGTTGGACAGTGTAACGACCTCACACGGCCCTCATCCTGCATTGTGTTGGACAGTGTAACGACCTCACACGGCCCTCATCCTGCATTGTGTTGGACAGTGTAACGACCTCACACGGCCCTCATCCTGCATTGTGTGGGACAGTGTAACGACCTCACACGGCCGTCATCCTGCATTATGTTGGGCAGTGTAACGACCTCACACGGCCCTCATCCTGCATTGTGTTGGGCAGTGTAACGACCTCACACCGCCCTCATCCTGCATTATGTTGGGCAGTGTAACGACCTCACACGGCCCTCATCCTGCATTGTGTTGGACAGTGTAACGACCTCACACGGCCCTCATCCTGCATTGTGTTGGGCAGTGTAACGACCTCACACGGCCCTCATCCTGCATTATGTTGGGCAGTGTAACGACCTCACACCGCCCTCATCCTGCATTGTGTTGGACAGTGTAACGACCTCACACGACCCTCATCCTGCATTATGTCGGGCAGTGTAACGACCTCACACGGCCCTCATCCTGCATTGTGTTGGACAGTGTAACGACCTCACACGGCCCTCATCCTGCATTGTGTTGGACAGTGTAACGACCTCACACGGCCCTCATCCTGCATTATGTTGGGCAGTGTAACGACCTCACACAGCCCTCATCCTGCATTGTGTTGGACAGTGTAACGACCTCACACGGCCCTCATCCTGCATTGTGTTGGACAGTGTAACGACCTCACACGGCCCTCATCCTGCATTATGTTGGGCAGTGTAACGACCTCACACAGCCCTCATCCTGCATTATGTTGGGCAGTGTAACGACCTCACACGGCCCTCATCCTGCATTGTGTTGGGCAGTGTAACGACCTCACACGGCCCTCATCCTGCATTATGTTGGGCAGTGTAACGACCTCACACGGCCCTCATCCTGCATTATGTTGGGCAGTGTAACGACCTCACACGGCCCTCATCCTGCATTGTGTTGGACAGTTTAACGACCTCACACGGCCGTCATCCTGCATTATGTTGGGCAGTGTAACGACTTCACACCGCCGTCATCCTGCATTATATTGGGCAGTGTAACGACCTCACACGGCCCTCATCCTGCATTGTGTTGGACAGTGTAACGACCTCACACGACCCTCATCCTGCATTGTGTTGGACAGTGTAACGACCTCACACCACCCTCATCCTGCATTATGTTGGGCAGTGTAACGACCTCACACCACCCTCATCCTGCATTGTGTTGGGCAGTGTAGCGACATCACACCGCCCTCATCCTGCATTGTGTTGGGCAGTGTAACGACCTCACACGGCTCCTCTAAACCTGGCTTCAAATGCCCCAAATTTTTCGCGCTGGCGCCGTTCGGCCCTCAGCAAAACCTGGTAGCGAGGACATTTTTTGTGGCCCTCTCTATCATCAAAGTTGCCCATCCATGGGTTACGGCATGACAATATTTGTTCGGCCCCCGGCAACAATCTGGGTTTCTCCTGTGGCCCCCCATGAAAAATAGTTGCCCACCCCTGATCTAGACCGATGAGGAGGGTTGAGGGAAAGTGACTAAAACAAAAAGGTAAATTCCATCACTCCCTTATCAAAAAACAGAATCTGACTGTCTGCCAGTCTCTGTCTGTCCTCTGTCTCTCTCTCTCTCTGTCTGTCCTGAGTGTCCTCTTTGCCTCTCTCTCTAGCCGCTTTCACACCGGCCTTGAAAGCCGAAAAATGCACGTCGTGAATGCGGGTTGGTGGCTAATTGTTGTACCGGGGGCACGGTGGCTCAGTGGTAGAGCTGTCGCCTCGGAGTCAGAAGGTCCTGAGTTCGATTCTCGCCTGGGACACTGTGGGCGCTGTGGTTGTGTTCCCCCCCATATCTTCAGTGCCCACTGCCCAGGTGGGGTATCTCGTCGTAAGGGCCTTTCTGTCTGTGTGGAGTTTGCATGTTCTCCCCGTGCTCCCCCAGGGGGGCTCCTCCGTATATAACCCCCCCCCCATTAAAAACATGCAGAAGATCAGATCGTCATCGTCATCCGACCGGTGACGACAACATCCGAAGTCGGTCCCCGGGCGCTGTACGAGAAAGCGACCACTGCTCCTGGCCTGCCCCCCGGAGGAAAGGACAAAGCCAGGATAACAGCTACATGATCTGGATCATGAGCTGCCAGAGTTAAACAACAGCTG
This sequence comes from Poromitra crassiceps, assembly GCF_964638095.1. Taxonomy (NCBI): domain Eukaryota; kingdom Metazoa; phylum Chordata; class Actinopteri; order Beryciformes; family Melamphaidae; genus Poromitra; species Poromitra crassiceps. The sequence continues at coordinate 34,951,223 of NC_139623.1, forward strand.
CTTTTCCTATAATGCGGATCGTATACTTTGGGTTGAGATGGAAATGATCTGCACTCGCGGGAGTGCGCATAAGCCGGCTAATTGTTGTTTAACATGCAGGCCAACCGGCTAGGAGCTGGTTATAATCCGGATTCCACTGCATATTAAGAAGTGGCTTTAGTGAGAATAAACACAGGGTCGTCACTTTTAACGACCCTGTGTTTACATTGCTGTGAGAATGAGGGAGGCAGCATCCCTCCTCAGGTTCCAATTAAAGAATGTCTTGCAATGCAGCTGAGAGAGGGCAGCATGAAGGAGCAAAGAATAGTAGAACATGTATTTGTAAGATGAATAAGCAGCATTAATATTCATGTGTCATCAAGTCTGTCATGAATAAAATCAAGGGGAAATAATCAGTAGATCTTAGTTAAGTGAGATTTCTAAGAGATTTTTACGTGGCTATAATGGTAGGCTATAATGAGTCAAGTGGTTTATCTTGAGAACCGTTCGTCCGATCGACCTCAAACTCGAGGAGTGCACTTAGGGGGACTCAAGGGAGTGCAGGGAGCTGAATTCCGTGCAATTTGGCATAGCGCCACCTACTGGCAACACAAAAAGTGCTTTATCTCCATTGCCATTCATCTGATCGACTTCAAACTTCAAACTCTGGGATTGCACTTAGGGGGACTCAACGGAGTGCAGGGTGCTGAATTCCATGCAATTTGGTATAGCGCCACCTACTGGCAACACAAAAGCGGTTTATCTCGATAGCCATTCATCTGATCGACTTCAAACTTGGGGAGTGTGCTGCTGGGAACCTGACATAGATCAGTGCCGAGTTCTGTGCAATTCCGCACAGCGCCACCTACTGGCAACACAAAAAGTGGTTTATCTTTAGAACCATTCATCCGATTGACTTCAAACTTTGGGAGTGTTCTCCTGGGAACTCGAAGTAGTGCGGCGCTGAATATCTTGCAATTTCCCGTGCCACTTACTGGCAACACAAAAAGCAGTTTATCTCGAGAAACATTTGTCCGATTGACTTCAAACTTAGGGAGTGCGCTGCTCGGACCCCGATGGAGTGCGCTGCCGCATTTCATGCAATTTGGACTTATTCCAGGACTGTCTGTATGTCTGTCTTTTGTGTAGCTCAAGAACCGTTTGTCGGATCGACTTCAAACTTGGGGAGTGCGGTTAGGGGGACCTGACAGAGTGCAGTGTGTGTGCAAGGTGTACACGGGGTGGTGCATGGGGGAACGGGCACTGCACTAGTTGAGAATAATGAGACAAAATAAGTTGGTGAGATGCTCCTGGTGGACACGACGGCCATTACACCTCATCTTTAGTTAAGGATGAAGCTCAGCCAGTGCCTAAAAGGGAGACAGGAGGAAAAGTCCGCCAATGATCCCCCTTCAAATCACCACTGGCACATGGCCCATGGAATCCCACTAATAAACAGTGGTGATAGGGGACAGGGCATCACTAATAAACAGTGGGGATAGGGGACAGGACATCACTAATAAACAGTGGTGATAGGGGACAGGACATAACTAATAAACAGTGGGGATAGGGGAGAGGACATCACTAATAAACAGCGGGGATAGGGGACAGGATATCATTAATAAATAGTGGGGATAGGGGACAGGACATCACTAATAAACAGTGGTGATAGGGGACAGCACATCACTAATAAACAGTGGGGATAGGGGACAGGACATCACTAATAAACAGTTGTGATCGGGGACAGGACATCACTAATAAACAGTGGTGATAGGGCACAGGACATCACTAATAAACAGTGGGGATAGGGGACAGGAGGACATCACTAATAAACAGTGGGGATAGGGGACAGGACATCACTAATAAACAGTGGGGATAGGGGACAGGACATCACTAATAAACAGTGGGGATAGGGGACAGGAGGACATCACTAATAAACAGTGGGGATAGGGGGCAGGACATCACTAATAAACAGTGGGGATAGGGGACAGGAGGACCTCACTAATAAACAGTGGGGATAGGGGACAGGAGGACATCACTAATAAACAGTGGGGATAGGGGGCAGGACATCACTAATAAACAGTGGGGATAGGGGACAGGAGGACATCACTAATAAACAGTGGGGATAGGGGACAGGACATCACTAATAAACAGTGGGGATAGGGGACAGGACATCACTAATAAACAGTGGGGATAGGGGACAGGAGGACATCACTAATAAACAGTGGGGATAGGGGGCAGGACATCACTAATAAACAGTGGGGATAGGGGACAGGAGGACATCACTAATAAACAGTGGGGATAGGGGACAGGAGGACATCACTAATAAACAGTGGGGATAGGGGACAGGAGGACATCACTAATAAACAGTGGGGATAGGGGGCAGGACATCACTAATAAACAGTGGGGATAGGGGACAGGAGGACATCACTAATAAACAGTGGGGATAGGGGACAGGAGGACATCACTAATAAACAGTGGGGATAGGGGACAGGAGGACATCACTAATAAACAGTGGGGATAGGGGACAGGACATCTGAGTGGAGTTATGCTACATGTCTGTCTTCCTCATCCCAGCACACAGAGAGGAAGACAGACAAAGCCCTGGGAGTCAGTACCAGGCCCGACAGATAACAGATGGCCCGACACACACAAACAGTCTCACACACACGCACAGGCACGCAACACACACACACACACACACACACACACACACACACACACACACACACACACACACACACACACACACACACACACACACACACACACACACACACAGGCTTGTTTGTCATGGAAACACTATGTGAGCGATGGTGTCCCAGCATCCATTGAACATCAAGTTCCAGTCCTCGTCAGATGGAAAGACACCGAAAAAGACAGAAAGATATAGAGAGAAAGAGAGAGAGAAAAAGAAATAAAGAGAAAAATAGAGAAAAAGAGGGGGAGGCACAGAGAGAGATACATAGATAATATCCAAACAGGAAGCAGTTAGGCAGAGCCAAATAGCTCTTCTGTCCTCTGTTATCATCTCTGTGTATTGATCATATTCACATCGAGAGGAAAACACTGTTGGCCCTGCGACGTTACATAAGGAAATGAGAGACGGGCCTGCCTCGCTGCAGTGTGTGTGTGTGTGTGTGTGTGTGTGTGTGTGTGTGTGTGTGTGTGTGTGGGCGAGAGCTCAAAACATCACTGTCGCATTACATCTTAAATCCACCATCCTAGATACAGATGGACATGATGCTGGACATATTGGAGTCTATATACTGTACTGTATATTAGGGTTTGATCAATATAGAATTTGATGGCTGACACCAATAATTAATATCCTGAAATTGGAGCTTCCCAAAAAGATTCAGACCATCATGAGACACTAGAACACCACTGAAACCAATTTAGAACATCAAGAGACACTGAAAGTCTCCACTGAAACCCATTTAGACCTAACTTGCTGCCAGATGGTTTGTTTCACAGAACCAACTGGGAACTCGATCTTGGAAACAGGTTAAAAAGGGCTTTCAGAAAAATACTTGGCAGGTGATTGGATGAACCATCAGTCACCATCTATCACAAGCTAACTTCAACCACTTAGGACCGCCTCCTCCTTCCTCGGACACTGACTGGTCCGAATCACTGGTGGTTCAGATTCAAACCAATAGATGGCAAGATGAATTTGTCACGTGATCGTGATCTCATTTTCACGTGAATCCAGCAGCCTCGCACGGTTAATTCAGACCAACATGGAACAACAAAACTCTCCACTGAAACCCATTACTGGTGAAATCTCACTAATAAGGCGGAGGGGTGCAAACATTTGCTCAACTGCACATGCTCAGAATGGCGCGCGAGGCACTGCGCTAGAAATGAGTGTGCGAAGCGCACAATAATTCTAGTTATTTTAAGCAGGTTGAGGCAGGATCCATTGCAGGTTTTCCAGACCGACACTCCTGAAACTGGTGAGTAAAATGAGCTACAGCAATCAGCTCGGAATACAAATGGAAAACCAAGCCAATTTTGTCTGAACTCTAGGCTACTGCCGGCCCACAATGCCAAAAGTCTTAACTCATAAAACCTGGAACTATACTCTTAAAACACAAAAAACAGCGTGACTTTGACATACTAGGCATCTCGCACACTACGTGCGCTCGATTCCTAGGCTTGCCCGCTGTGCAGGCTCACAGCCTGGCCCGCTCTGCAGCTCGCATACACAGCTCGGTTGTTGCGTGGCCTTGCCTGCCCTATTGGCGCATGCGCAATGTCTCCCTCTCTCTCTCCCTCATTCTCCCTCTCTCTCTCTCTCTCTGTCTCTCCCCCCTCTCCCTCGCATCTCTCCCTCCCCCTCAGTCTCTCTCCCTCTGCTTCAGTATCTCTCCCCCTCTCCTCTCCCTCAGTTGCTCTCGTCTCCCTCTTTCTCTCCCTCAGTCTCTCTCCACCTCTCTCTCTCCCTCAGTCTCCCCCCCTCCCTCGCCTCTCTCTCCCTCTCCCTCAGTAGGGAGTTTAAGCAACCACGGCTTGGAGCAACGGCATCGAGAGCCACTTTGCGCATGCGCGATTCTATCTAGGCACCTCCCCGAGCCTTGTAGCCTTGCTGCCGACTATGGGAGAAGTAGTTTGACGTACCCGGCACTACGCCGAGCTGTTAGCATGTGAATTACACGTTTTCATCGTATTTGGCACTGTCATTCCATGTATATTCGATTCTATCATTAGTAGTTCTATGAATAAAGAGTATATTTGTTAAATATGTCCGCTAATTTGACTGAATTTCTTCTTTGTTCATAGGCATGTCCACTGTTGCCAGCAGCTCTCAGGAAGAAGTAGCCGTAGTGTTTTGGTGTCGTGCAGCTTAGTGATATGTGCTTCCGGGACTACGGCAACCCGGTTGGAACCCCGTCGCGGTCCTTAAAACGGCACTGTTTAAACTCCATAGTCTCTCTCCCTCTCCCTCAAGGGCTCATTATGCTTTCCGCATCAGCGAGGAACGCCAGTGTCCGCACGGAAAAGTGACGTCAAATCAGCAGACACGCCCCCCCCGCAAGGCTCCGTGCGGATGTGACACATTGAAAAGAAGACATAGTAAAATACGAATAAGTATTTCTCTTAAAGACCCAGAGCCAGTCAGACGCACTTATATGTCAGTGCCAAAACCTCTCTATCAGGAGATGAAGGGATATTTGCATGACCTCATAGCACAAGGCTGGATCAAAAAGTCCAATTCCCCATACTCCTCCCATGTTGTTTGTGTCCGAAAAAAAGATGGCACTCTCCGCTTGTGCATCGATTACAGAGACCTCAATAGAAAGACACACCCAGATCGCCAGCCCATCCCAAGAGTCCAAGACATCATGGACGGCTTAGGTGGCAATTCCTGGTTTTCCCTGCTTGACCAAGGAAAAGCATATCACCAGGGGTTCATGTCTGAAAACAGCAGGCCACTGACCGCCTTTGTGACCCCCTGGGGACTCTATGAGTGGGTCCGCATTCCTTTTGGACTAATGAATGCCCCGGCGGCCTTCCAGCGATGTATGGAGGAGTGCTTGGAGGGTTTCCGGGATGAAATCTGCATCCCGTACCTGGACGATACGTTGGTTTTCAGTAAAACCTTTGACCAACATGTGAGTGACATACAAAAAGTGTTGCAGCGCCTCCGAGAATATGGCATTAAACTGAAGCCAAGTAAATGTGACATATTCAAACCAGAGGTCCGCTACTTGGGGAGAATTGTTTCAGCTGAGGGCAGTATGGTCGACCCTGCTGACTTTGAAGCTGTGCGAGCACTCAAAGATGTCAGACCACAAACAGTGGGCCAGCTAAGGAGAATACTTGGTCTGCTGAGCTACTACCGGAAATACATCAAGGATTTCTCTCAGATAGCCAGCCCCCTGTATGATCTACAGAAATGGAGCCCTGAAGCTGGTCCTGCTGTGCCTCACAATAAGAGAAAAAACAAATCAAAGACAAACAACCACATTGTGCCTTCAAGTAAGACCATCAGTTGGACTAACATGCACCAGAGTGTACTTGAAGAACTGATCGACTGCCTGTTGAATCCACCTGTGCTAGGTTTCCCTGATTTCTCTCTTCCGTTTGTCCTACACACGGATGCATCTAACCTAGGTTTAGGGGCCGTATTGTATCAAAGGCAAGATGGGAAGCTTAGAGTGATTGCGTATGGTTCTCGTACTCTAACTGCAGCCGAGAAGAACTACCACCTCCACTCTGGAAAGCTAGAGTTCCTAGCCTTGAAATGGTCAATCACTGAGAAATTTCGGGATTATTTATATTATGCTCCCACCTTCACTGTGTACAGTGACAACAATCCCCTAACCTATGTATTGTCAACTGCAAAGCTGAACGCCATCACTTCAAGATGGGTAGCAGAGTTAGCGGACTTTCACTTTACAATTAAATACAGACCGGGAAAGGAGAATGTTGACGCAGATACTTTGTCCAGGATGCCTCTGGATGTGGACTCGATGATGAAGCAGTGTTCTCAGGAGCTGTCGTCTGATGTTATTGGAGCCACTATTCAAGCTGTTGAGATACAGAAGGACTCTAATGTCTCGTGGTCACTGTCAATTGCAGCCAAGTCATCATCAGTTGAAACCGATTCAGCCACTGCATCAATTGTCCCCCTATCAAAAGAGGAATTGAAAGAGGCACAAATGGCTGACCCAACCATCTCCCCAGTGCTGGAATACAAACGATCAGATTCTAAGCCACCAACAAAAGAACTAAAAACATTGAGTCCCAAAACAAGATGTCTCCTCAGAGAATGGGACAAACTCAAATTGGACAGTGAAGGCATTCTGTACAGAACAACTGCAGCACGCAAACAACTGGTCCTACCAGAGCAATACAAAAAGAATGTACTGCTGCAACTCCATAATGATATGGGTCACCAAGGTGTTGACCGCACGGTCTCTCTGGTGCGTGATCGTTTCTTTTGGCCGTACATGCAGTCAGAGATAGAGCATTATGTAACTAAAGCTTGCACCTGTCTCAAACAGAAGAAACCCAGTCGTGACACAAGAGCTCCATTGACAAACATAGTGACAACACAGCCCTTTGAGCTTGTGTCTCTCGATTTCCTTCATCTCGACCGATGTAAGGGTGGATATGAGTACATCCTCATCATTGTGGACCATTTCACACGCTTTAGCCAGGCGTACGCCACCACATCAAAGTCAGGGAAGACAGCTGCCAACCTCCTCTTCAATGATTTTGCGTTGAGATTTGGATTTCCAACTCGTATTCACCATGATCAAGGGGGAGAGTTCGAAAATCAGCTCTTTTCCCAATTGAAAAAGTACTGCGGTGTCGCTGGTTCCAGAACAACTCCCTATCACCCGCAAGGGAACGGGCAGGTGGAGCGCATGAATCGAACAATTTTGCAGATGCTCAAAACACTCTCTGACACACAAAAGTCGAATTGGAAAGAATCTCTGAACAAACTCATGTATGCCTATAACTGCACTCGCTGTGAGGTGACGGGATACTCACCGTTTTACCTTCTATATGGACGGTCACCCAGACTCCCAATTGACATGCTGTTCGGCCTGACTTCAGAATCAGACTCAAGCAACCACCGGGACTATGTAGAGACATGGAAGCGTGGTATGGAAGAAGCATATGCAATTGCAAACAAAAGTGCCCAGAAAGCAGCAGAAAGGAGTAAAAAACACTATGACAGCAAGGTCAGGAGCTCAGTGCTGCAGCCAGGTGAGCGAGTGCTGATAAAGAATCTAACACCCAGAGGGGGGACCAGGCAAACTTCGCAATTACTGGGAGGACAATATCCACACTGTTGTGCGACAGGTCGGGCCTGACTTGCCCATTTACGAACTGAGGCCAGAACAAGGTAAAGGGCGCTCTAGAGTGTTGCACAGAAATCTCCTCATGCCCTGTGATCATTTGCCTTTTGAGGTGCCACCAGACTCTACGGTCAACAAAAGACAGCCAAAACAAAGAAAGTTGCAGCAGCTTCTCTCTCCTCGGGACTCTGATGAAGACAGTGATGATGAGTTTGACTTTCATTATGTGCCACCCCAAGGTCACACAGGTCAAAATATCGCTGACGACAGACATGGCGAACAGGATGAGCAAGAGGCAGAGCCTGAGGATAGGGCCCTGCCAGAGGATCAAAATGATGGAGTACTAGAACAAGCTGCACCGCCAACACCACCAGCTGAGGAGAATCAGGAGGAGGAACTCAACTTCCCTGCTGATGAACCAGCACCTCAATCTTCTTCGTCAAGTGATGCTGGTGATGCCGAGGGACAAGTCTACAGACTACCTCCGAGGGAGAGACGGCCACCTCGAGTCTTCACATATGACCAGTTGGGGACTCCTGCCTGCTACAGTCCCGGGCAACCAAACAGCATTCAGCCCCCACCACAATTTCCCCTTTTCCCCACGCCCGGACTGGTTTCATGGCTGCCTCCGCCTCAGCCATACTTCTACCAGCCTCCCTATGTGTATGGACTCCACTGACTGTGAGCTTACAGTCTGGACATTGAATATGGACTGTTTACATTGACTATCGTCATGGACAATCCACAAACTGACTATACACAGATCCTTACTGCTGTTGAACAACGGCTTATGGACTGTTGATGCGATCCTGCAATGACATTTGGACATTCTGAATGGACTGTGACCTTGACTTATGACCTTGGTGGGCACCTGCTCACAGACTACAGGACAGAAGGCTTCAGAACTTAGTTCCTGTGAAACTGTGGGGCACATACTCTTGTGATAATGTCGGGACGACATTTCTTTTGTAGGGGAGTGTGTGACACATTGAAAAGAAGACATAGTAAAATACGAATACGTTTTAAAAACAGTAAATGCATGCATCGGTAATGAGATTAAAATACTGTGATAAAGTTTTAAAAGATCACATGGTCATAAAAAAAACTATAAGATGTAAAAAGGGTTAAAAACAGTAAGAATCCATATCCTCTTATCAGGGGTAAAACTGCTAACAGAGGTTCAATTCATTTGTTGTTTATTTCATCATTTATTTGTTAAAAGTTGAGCTAAAAAGAGTATTATCAGTGATCTGCAATGTACCCTTAAATCAGCTTGAGATCGATTGCTTTTGTCTCCGCCCACATATCTAGGAGAAGGTGTCTATTTCCTCATTCAGTAAACACTGTCAAAGAGGAAACACACTCAAATCACTTGCGTGATTATTCTCCCCTATACAGGTATGTTGTTGCTGTTTCACACTGCTAAGCAGTTGTACTTGTTTCAGAACATGTTTTGAATGTAGAGAGATAGTGCACGTGACGTTGTGACGGAGTTAAATTAACGTTTGCCGAGTATGGTAAAGTGTTCATGCTGCAGTAGTTTCAGGCCCTGGTTTACAGAGTTCAACCCGTAGCTGCGCCCAGTGCTGCCGCCCTGTGGCGGATTCGCGCATGTACGGGAGTGAATGGGCTATTTTGCGCAGTTGTTAGTATTTGTTTATTGAGTGAATTTTATGCAGCTGTGTAGATGCCTTTTCCACAGTGGTTTGTTTATTGTTGTTTTGTGACTGTTGTGTGTTTTCTGAGAGTTTGTTTGATACATTTGTGCACATCTGGTACCAGTAACAGTGGGGTAAAATGAGAATTATGTCTGATAAATACCAGCTGTAACTGGAACATGATACTGATATGACAACTAATTTGTTGGATGTATATGTGTAAAAATGTGTATATGTTTTATGATTCTCATTCAGTAAACACTGTCAAAGAGGAAACACACTCAAATCACTTGCGTGATTATTCTCCCCTATACAGGGGTACAACACGGACGGTTTTCGCCTGGCCGTGCGCACCCCGAATTTTGTAACTACACGGACGCGGATGCGGACGCGGCTGGGCGGACAAAGTGGAGTTTTCAAGACTCGCGCTCAATTCCGCGAGCAGAAACCTGCACAGAGTATAAAAGCTCCACACGCTTCCTCGTCAGGATTCCAGGGCCCCGTTCCAATACCCATACTTGTACTTCTTTCTTGTAGTATGTACTGCCGCTGCCCTCACAAAGTATGGATTGTAGTGTGCAGCATGCATGCAAAATGCATACTATTGGGACACACTACATCTGTCGTCACGTGAGCTTCCTGAACTCCGACCTCTTGCTCACTTCCGCCGACGTCCGCAGCGCCACATTTGAGTTTTTTTTTTTTTTTTTTATTCAATAAACAAAGTCTGGCAGTAACAAACAGTACATTATACAAAAAATTCAGACTAAACATTTACAAAATTGGAACAGACAATCAAATAAACAAAATAAAATGAATAAAGCAAAAACATTAAGTCAGAGATCTAAACAGGAATCAAGATATGCATGTTTTGGTACACACCATGCTTGTTTGGTTTTAACATATTTCAAGGCTTTCTTAAAGTTAATTATCTCATTCATGAACACGCAGCTCAGTCAGTGCGACGTAACTCCAGTAGGTGGCGGTAATGCACAAAAAGTTGTTTGCCAACCGCCATAAAACATTAGAAGAAGAAGAAGACATAACTTCCTGCTGCGCAAAGGATTGTGGGGAAGTTTGGCTGAAGCAGCATGCATCGATGCATACTCCGAAATAGGAGCTGATGTAGTACAACATCCTGGTACTTTTGGCATACTGCATCTGACATACTATGTATTGGGACATACTAAATCTTTTTTTGCCTACTAAATAGTATGGAAGTATGGGTATTGGAACGGGGCCCGTGTCTCTCATTTCCGTGGGGCCGGCCAAAGCGTCAAGCATAATCCAGGCTTCAGTCTCTCTCCCTCTCCTCTCTCCCTCAGTCGCTCTCATGTGTGCGTGTGTGTGTGTGTGTGTGTGTGTGTGTCACTGATGACATCATCAGTGATGTCACAATGCCTACAGTATGTATGGCATCAGTGATGACATCACTGATGGCATCACCACTGATGACATCATCAGTGACGTCATCACTGAACTATAGCCTTGTGTGTGTGTGTGTGTGTGTGTGTGTGACTTTATGACATCACTGATGATGTAATCAGTGGGACAGACAGAGAAACAGACAGAGCCCGAGTTCCCTTTTATATACTAATACTAATAATAATAATAATAACTGATGGGTGGATTTTATGATGCAGAAATGTTAGTGATACAGTGAAATTAAGCCCAGCTTCATGTAAAACTTACCAAGACGTTATAATCCAACAAAGAGTTGAGTGTTCCTTCAGTGGTTTCGAGCTTTTTGGTTTCTTTAGCTTTTTAGAGATTCTTGCTTTCTTCTTCAAGTTCATAACTTGTGGCTTCGATCTGGAAGTAATACAGGCTTTTCTTCTACATGTGCCCCACGTGTGCTGTTGTCAGTGTGCTAAGATGTCCTATTTATGCATTTCTAATGTTTTTCATGTGTTGTGTGTTGATGTGTCCATCTTGGGTGGAGAAATAAAGCTGCAGCCTATTCTTTTCTATTGGCATTTAAGGGCAGAGCAACATGAGAATTTGCCTCCGGTATCAATACAATATCATCTTATTATTAAATGCCTCTGGGTATCAATACAATATCATCTTATTATTAAATGCCTTTGGGTATCAATACAATATCATCTTATTATTAAATGTCTCTGGGTATCAATACAATATCATCTTATTATTAAATGTCTCTGGGTATCAATACAATATCATCTTATTATTAAATGCCTTTGGGTATCAATACAATATCATCTTATTATTAAATGTCTCTGGGTATCAATACAATATCATCTTATTATTAAATGTCTCTGGGTATCAATACAATATCATCTTATTATTAAATGTCTCTGGGTATCAATACAATATCATCTTATTATTAAATGTCTCTGGGTATCAATACAATATCATCTTATTATTAAATGTCTCTGGGTATCAATACAATATCATCTTATTATTAAATGCCTCTGGGTATCAATACAATATCATCTTATTATTAAATGTCTCTGGGTATCAATACAATATCATCTTATTATTAAATGCCTTTGGGTATCAATACAATATCATCTTATTATTAAATGTCTCCGGGTATCAATACAATATCATCTTATTATTAAATGCCTCTGGGTATCAATACAATATCATCTTATTATTAAATGTCTCTGGGTATCAATACAATATCATCTTATTATTAAATGCCTTTGGGTATCAATACAATATCATCTTATTATTAAATGCCTTTGGGTATCAATACAATATCATCTTATTATTAAATGCCTCTGGGTATCAATACAATATCATTTTATTATTAAATGCCTACGGGTATCAATACAATATCATCTTATTATTAAATGCCTCTGGGTATCAATACAATATCATCTTATTATTAAATGTCTCCAGGTATCAATACAATATCATCTTATTATTAAATGTCTCCGGGTATCAATACAATATAATTTTATTATTAAATGCCTACGGGTATCAATACAATATCATCTTATTATTAAATGTCTCCGGGTATCAATACAATATCATTTTATTATTAAATGCCTACGGGTATCAATACAATATCATCTATTATTAAATGTCTCCGGGTATCAATACAATATCATCTTATTATTAAATGCCTACGGGTATCAATACAATATCATCTTATTATTAAATGCCTCTGGGTATCAATACAATATCATCTTATTATTAAATGTATCCAGGTATCAATACAATATAATCTTATTATTAAATGTGATCCAATGTGCAGCTGTATCTGCATGAAAGCTTAGAATAAAGGGGGATAAAGACATTAGTGAGGGTAATTAGTTAGGGTGATTTTTTTCTTACTCCTCTCTGTTACCATGCTCTTTTAAATTGTGTTATTTGTTCTAATCTTGTAAAGCACTTTATAACTTGTGTATAAGAAAGTGCTCTATAAATAATGATTATTACAGTATATATTTATTATTATCATAACTCAGGTGTGTACTTCTCATTTAGGCTCAAAGCTACAGTAATTGATCATGTGATTAGTAGCTCTCTGCATGGACAAGAGCATTTTAGCAAGGTGCAGGAATATTCATAATGTATTAGACATAGATACATGTCAACTAAGATTACATAAGCATGTGAATCCACCCACATGATGGCCTACATATAGAGGGTAACGTCACAGGCAGCGGATGTGCTTGTTTCACTGCCTGGAGGACATTGTTTTTCATTTCATGCACCCACACAAACACAAAGCATCTTACTACTAAATTATTTTAGCTACCATAAAAACCTTGCTCACTCTTGTTGGTTGCTTGTTAATGATTGGTTTGTGTTATAGGGCTAGGCGATATGGACAAAATCAAATATCACAATATTTTTAACCAAATACGTTGATATCAATATTGTGACAATATTGTAGGGATGACTATTGGTGCTTTCACAAATAATAAAATATCATCAGTAATGTGGACATAATGACTAAGTGGATAAAGGGAAATTATTGAACAGCTAGAACAGTCTGGTAAGTTCAGAAAATGACATCACTTTACTGTAATGCAGCCTTTAAAACCAGGAAACAACAACATTTATGCCATATCACGATATTATGATATCCAAAATCTAAAGGCGCCTGATCCGCAGTAAAACAGCTCTGCTTCCCGTTGTTTTCCTATGGGGGTAGAGTGCGCTTCTCAACTAGGCGGCAGCACTACCCTTGGCGATGCGCACAGCTCGATTTCGCCACTTTGCTCTGCGCTCAAAGTTCAAAATATCTCAACGCTGACCTACTTATCATTGACCTTTCATGAGCGCAACCAATCAGAGGACGTATGCCTGCACTGCCGCTGCTCGCCTCTTGTCCTGCAGATTTGTGCTCCGCTCACCAGATCGCTCTACCTCGCAGTGAGAAAAATGCAGACCTCTTATCACGTGAAGGCATCAGTTTCATATCATGATATCGATATATTGCCCAGCCCTAGTGTTAGTGAGATCCGGCCGGGCTCTTGGAGCCCGGAAGGTACCAGACCTCGCGGAGAGGCTTCTGAGCCCCCTGCCACATATACCGGTAAGTATGGAGAACCAACCTTCTCCTCTTCTAGGTACATGTAGGTTTTGTAGGTACTGTATGAGCTTGACTCGTATCTTGTAGCTTGCATTGTCATAGGCACACTCGTTAGAGCACACATGGGCAAAATGCGGCCCGCGATGGAATTGAAAAAAAAAAGAAAGAAAAAAGATTACAGTGCACCTGAACGCAAGATGCAAGATACTCGCTGAATAAGTGTCCAAATGTTCATTGAAGTAGAAATTTAAATAATTAACACGGTTTTGGATTTATTTAGCTTCAAGAGTGCATTTTTGTTCGAGTGACCCTCAACACAGGCTTTGAGAATCCCGGGCCACTTACTGATACTTAAATACTGATACTTACTTAAATTAACACACTCATATTCTAGTTTATTTCAAGAAAAACATTTCGGCTAGTGGAAATTCTAATTGGCTGGTAACTTTAAAATCTAGCAGCCATATTGGCAGGTGGTCAAAAACGTTAATTTCAAGCCCTGCAGGGAGTGCAGGTGGTGACATAGGAGTGAGTGAGAAAAGGATCAAATATTGGTGTTTAACTCATTGAGTGCCAGCCACTTTTGGAGAACGGAAGCTCCCAGTGCCAGAGTTTCAGAGCGTTTTCAGTGATTTCTCGAGGCCCACAGAATATTGTGTGATATTACTATGTAAACACCGAACACGCACAAAGAACGAGGAGACTCTCTTCTATCATCTGCAAAAAAAAGTTTATTGATCCCATTTTCCGTTCTTTAGTTATGAGCCGGAGAAGATAGGCTGTTTTGAGCAAAAAGACAGTTTTCAAATTATAAGCTGAGATATTCAGCCTTTTGTGAAATGCAGCATTTCAAGCACATTCACTGATGCTAGCTAATATTTTCTGATGTAGTGACGTGGTGTAGTTCTGTGGAGCCTGCGTGCCCCACCCCCCTCTCCCCGCCTCAGCTGCAAACTCCTCCCCACATGCACCCAGTCTATTTTCGGAGCCTCCGTTTTTGCGCCGGGCGGCTCCCGGCCGTCTCCCAGCGCGACAAGGAAATGCCAAACGGGACTGCAGGGATAGGTTTGGCCCTTCGGCGTGGGGTGCTGCCTTTCTGGCGGGTAATCGTGTGGAGAAACTATATGCAGACAGACAGACAGAGGCAGAGGAGCTCAGTTGTGTGCGCGGATTGACTGATGTTCGCAGCCCGACTTCAGCTGCAGACAGAGCAATCTATATGGCTCTGGCTGCAGCATGCATCGACTTCTCTTCGATCACGGCTTTTTGCTGTAGTTTTCCGGACCTTTCTGTAATCTGGAGAGCACTGTCGCCACCTATGGGTCTGTAAAATAGGTTATACACACCCAATAGCTACAATATTTGTACAGGAGATACAGAAGGCTTTGATCAACGTCCCACCGTCAAAAAACGCAATTGACGAACATGTTCGTCCTTGGCACTCTACGTTACTAAACCAATTGACGAACATGTTCGTCCATGGCACTCAATGAGTTAAGACTGAATAATGACATCACAACTGTTAATTTAAAATGAGTTATTCCTCTAAACCTGGCTTCAAATGCCCCAAATTTTTCGACATCATCGGTCGGAAACGTTACATGATGTCATAGGTCCCATTGTGATGTTATCCCTCTCAATAGATCCAGGAATACTTTCCAGGGACCTGGCTGGACTCAGAGGCCCAGAACATGCACCGGAAGGTGGCCATCCAGTCCCGAATCGGCATCGGCGCATCTTATATTATTATTGAGGTCCACACATTTTCCACTTGACTTTTTATGGTGTTAGATGTTGACTTTTATGAGATTGTGAATACTGAGATGATATCAGTTCACACCTTAATACAATGGACTCTTTTCAACACAGGTGCAAGCAAAACACTAATGAGGGTTTCCAATTTCCATGATTGGAAGTTGGAAACCCTCAGTGTTTTGCTTGCACCCGTGTTTACCCTGCCTTTTCGACACAAAATGGCCCCCGTGAAAAGGGTCTATAGGCAGGCAGCAGGGCGTGTTAGTAACTTCAAAGTCACAGACGTGATCACCACAACAGCCAGTGTGTGTCCATCAACAGTCTGTCACAGCGTCCTCCAGTGAGACACACCGCACCCTTACCTCCTCCCCTCTCTGTCAGCTAAACATGCCTGAAATTTAAATATAATAAACACCTGCGTATGGTCTGTGTGCTGCATTTCCACTCCATAACGTTTAGCGCTTCATTACAAAGTGATGTGTGTGCGTCGTGTGCACGGACCCCGAGTGTGCTAGACTCACGCCGCGCGTCACAGGTAGCTGTAATGATCGGCAGTGAGGAATGAATCCCCTTCCAGCAGGATAGATAACCATTACCATCCATCCTCATCTCACCGGTGACGAGTATCGACAGTGACAGCTCTCTCTCTCCCTTATTCTACCTCTGTCTCTCGCCCATTCTCTCGTCAATGTCAGATATTAATAATGACGGAGCTACTCACCCTCTCTCTTTTGAGGTTCCCCTCACTTTCCTCATCTGTCTCTCTCTCCCTCGCTCTCTATCGTTCTCCCTAATTCTCACTTTTTCTCTCTCCCTCTGTTGTCACTCCTGAAACACTTGGGGGGATAAGGATTATCGATCTGTTGTCACTCCTGAAACATTTGGGGGATAAGGATTATGGATCGCCGTCCTTCATTAGTTTGCTCGTCTGTCCATCATGGGATATCTCCGACACCGCTGATCAGATTTTCACCAAACTCAGAGGAACTATGCCTCTCACCAATTTGTTGTGGTATTTTCAAAATGACACTGATTGGTCAAAGGAGGAAGATGCCACATTGTTTCATTTGTTCTCCATGTTTCACATATCTCACACACCACTTATTGGATTTAGATGAAACTTTCAGGCATTATGCTTTTCACAGCATTATCAAAATGACACTGATTGTTTTTCCAAGTGTCAAACCTGCTATTTCAGATGCTGCTGTGCTGATTGTTTTTTTTACTAAACTAAAGTGAATGATGCATCTTACCACTTTGTTGCAACATTTTCAAGATGACACAGATTTGGTCCAAAGCGTGTGCTAAACAATGTTTGTTTGTTCTTTTGTCCATGCATCATGCTCCATATATCTCAGACACCGCTCAATGGATTTTGACTAAACTTAGACATCATTCCCCAACTGGAGAGATGACCAATGGGTTTGATTCCCAGGGTGAACAGAATTGTTGGGAGTATCGTTTACCAAGATAACTGACGAATCTTTGACTAAGACCTGGCTCACCCTGCTCTCTGACCAGTGGGTAAAAACAGAATTACAATAGGGTGCTTAACTGCTCAACTGCCGCCATCGCGAGATTGCCCAGGGAGTGAATTCCCCATTCATTTTTCCATTGACATTTCATAAAAATCCCTAGATAGCAAGCAGTGGAGGACTCGCACACAGAACTATAGACAAGACAAAAAGTCTTAAAAAGGATCTGACTTTTCAAGACTTTTTGTCTTGTCTATAGTTCTGTGTGTGAGTCCTCCACTGCTTGCTATCTGTATCTTATCTGACTGCCGCACCAGAAGCAAGAATCACTAGGACCGATGTCAAGCGCGCAGCTCTCTTCATGCTCAGTAATAAAAATCCCTAGAGAAAGAGTTTTACTTGGTCAAACCAAGCAATTCAGGCTGAATCATTCAGCTATATTCAGAATCAGGAGACCTTAGAACATTTCACTCGGAAAGAGAAAATCCAGGTGGGGTGAGGGGTCTCTCGTGTGGGGTGGGGAGTCTCTCGTGTTTCTGAATATAGCTGATTTTACAAAACATCTGTGGGAAAATGAATGGGGAATTTCACTCCCTACAGGCCCCACGACAAACCCTGAAGAGGGCGTGATTTAGGTACTCTGTTACAGGCCAAAACAAGGTTGATTTTATTTGTTACTGATGATGAGCCATGATGGGGACTGGGGTCTCTCTTTGCCCCCCCTCTCTCTGCCCCCCAATCTCTCTCTCTCTTTGTTTATTCCTCTGACTCTCTCCCTCTTTGTTTATTCCTCTGACTCTCTCTCTCTTTGTTTATTCCTCTGACTCTCTCTCTCTCTTTGTT
Organism: Poromitra crassiceps; assembly: GCF_964638095.1. NCBI lineage: Eukaryota > Metazoa > Chordata > Actinopteri > Beryciformes > Melamphaidae > Poromitra > Poromitra crassiceps. Next base: position 34,969,263 of record NC_139623.1, read on the forward strand.
TATTCCTCTGACTCTCTCTCTCTCTCTGTTTATTCCCCTGACTCTCTCTCTCTCTGTTTGTTTATTCCTCTGACTCTCTCTCTCTCTCTGTTTATTCCTCTGACTCTCTCTCTCTCTTTGTTTATTCCTCTGACTCTCTCTCTCTCTTTGTTTATTCCTCTGACTCTCTCTCTCTCTTTGTTTATTCCTCTGACTCTCTCTCTCTCTGTTTATTCCTCTGACTCTCTCTCTCTCTTTGTTTATTCCTCTGACTCTCTCTCTCTGTTTGTTTATTCCTCTGACTCTCTCTCTCTCTGTTTATTCCTCGGACTCTCTCTCTCTCTCTCTGTTTATTTCTCTGACTCTCTCTCTCTTTGTTTATTCCTCTGACTCTCTCTCTCTGTTTGTTTATTCCTCTGACTCTCTCTCTCTCTGTTTATTCCTCGGACTCTCTCTCTCTCTCTTTGTTTATTCCTCTGACTCTCTCTCTCTCTTTGTTTATTCCCCTGACTCTCTCTCTCTCTTTGTTTATTGCCCTGACTCTCTCTCTTTGTTTATTCCTCTCTCTCTCTCTCTCTTTGTTTATTCCTCTGACTCTCTCTCTCTCTTTGTTTATTCCTCTGACTCTCTCTCTCTCTTTGTTTATTCCTCTGACTCTCTCTTTGTTTATTCCTCTGACTCTCTCTCTCTCTGTTTATTCCTCTGACTCTCTCTCTCTCTTTGTTTATTCCTCTGACTCTCTCTCTCTCTGTTTATTCCTCTGACTCTCTCTCTCTTTGTTTATTCCTCTGACTCTCTCTCTCTCTTTGTTTATTCCTCTGACTCTCTCTCTCTCTTTGTTTATTCCTCTGACTCTCTCTCTCTCTTTGTTTATTCCTCTGACTCTCTCTCTCTCTGTTTATTCCTCGGACTCTCTCTCTCTCTCTGTTTATTCCCCTGACTCTCTCTCTCTTTGTTTATTCCTCTGACTCTCTCTCTCTCTTTGTTTATTCCTCTGACTCTCTCTCTCTCTTTGTTTATTCCTCTGACTCTCTCTCTCTCTGTTTATTCCTCGGACTCTCTCTCTCTCTCTTTGTTTATTCCTCTGACTCTCTCTCTCTCTTTGTTTATTGCCCTGACTCTCTCTCTCTCTCTCTCTCTCTCTCTTTGTTTATTCCTCTGACTCTCTCTCTCTCTTTGTTTATTCCTCTCTCTCTCTCTCTCTCTCTTTGTTTATTCCTCTGACTCTCTCTCTCTCTTTGTTTATTCCCCTGACTCTCTCTCTCTCTTTGTTTATTCCTCTGACTCTCTCTCTCTCTGTTTATTCCTCTGACTCTCTCTCTCTCTGTTTATTCCTCTGACTCTCTCTCTCTCTCTCTCTTTGTTTATTCCTCTGACTCTCTCTCTTTCTTTGTTTATTCCTGACTCTCTCTCTCTCTTTGTTTATTCCCCTGACTCTCTCTCTCTCTTTGTTTATTCCTCTGACTCTCTCTCTCTCTGTTTATTCCTCTGACTCTCTCTCTCTCTTTGTTTATTCCTCTGACTCTCTCTCTCTCTTTGTTTATTCCTCTGACTCTCTCTCTCTCTGTTTATTCCTCTGACTCTCTCTCTCTCTTTGTTTATTCCTCTGACTCTCTCTCTCTGTTTGTTTATTCCTCTGACTCTCTCTCTCTCTGTTTATTCCTCGGACTCTCTCTCTCTCTCTCTGTTTATTCCTCTGACTCTCTCTCTCTTTGTTTATTCCTCTGACTCTCTCTCTCTCTTTGTTTATTCCTCTGACTCTCTCTCTCTGTTTGTTTATTCCTCTGACTCTCTCTCTCTCTGTTTATTCCTCGGACTCTCTCTCTCTCTCTTTGTTTATTCCTCTGACTCTCTCTCTCTCTTTGTTTATTCCCCTGACTCTCTCTCTCTCTTTGTTTATTGCCCTGACTCTCTCTCTTTGTTTATTCCTCTCTCTCTCTCTCTCTCTCTTTGTTTATTCCTCTGACTCTCTCTCTCTCTTTGTTTATTCCCCTGACTCTCTCTCTCTGTTTATTCCTCTGACTCTCTCTCTCTCTTTGTTTATTCCTCTGACTCTCTCTCTCTTTGTTTATTCCTCTGACTCTCTCTCTCTGTTTATTCCTCGGACTCTCTCTCTCTCTCTTTGTTTATTCCTCTGACTCTCTCTCTCTCTTTGTTTATTGCCCTGACTCTCTCTCTCTCTCTCTCTCTCTCTTTGTTTATTCCTCTGACTCTCTCTCTCTCTTTGTTTATTCCTCTCTCTCTCTCTCTCTTTGTTTATTCCTCTGACTCTCTCTCTCTTTGTTTATTCCCCTGACTCTCTCTCTCTCTTTGTTTATTCCTCTGACTCTCTCTCTCTCTGTTTATTCCTCTGACTCTCTCTCTCTCTCTCTTTGTTTATTCCTCTGACTCTCTCTCTTTCTTTGTTTATTCCTCTGACTCTCTCTCTCTCTCTCTCTCTCTCTGTTTATTCCTGACTTTCTCTCTCTTTGTTTAGTCCTCTGACTCTCTCTCTGTTTATTCCTGACTTTCTCTCTCTCTCTTTGTTTATTCATCTGACTCTCTCTTTCTTTGTTTATTCCTCTGACTCTCTCTCTCTTTGTTTATTCCTCTGACTCTCTCTCTTTCTTTGTTTATTCCTCTGACTCTCTCTCTTTCTTTGTTTATTCCTCTAACTCTCTCTGTTAGAGAGGTTTGATCGTGGAGCCCACATCCTATTCAATGGGGCCCGGAGCAGCAAAGTTATTTTTTAAATTGACAAAATTAGCGTTGGCACCCCGTGGCACAATTCAAACGGGATCAAAAACGTAACCTTATTCTCCGTCCACCACCATTCATATTTTTCGCAGCGCTGGTACAGGGAGAAAGCAGGAAGTGACGTTTCACATTGGCTCTCTATAGGCACACTCATAAGAGTATGATGGAGGCCCCTCTCTCCCATAACCTGCTGGCTAACTGGGTGGTAGTTGTGGCCAGCACCTCCTGGAATAAATATGCATTGGGTCGAAGCCCACCTACTAAGGCTGTTCCGTTCTTCCTGTTCCTGACCACCAGCCTTCTTCATCCACCGGCCTTCTTCATCATTCCAGCGTATAGCACCACCACAACACGACTAGCAGTTGGTTCCATAGCCGGTTGTGCAGCTCGTCCCTTTTCATATGTTCCATATATTGGTCTGGACACCAGTCTGGAGAACCACCCTGGGGAGAGCCACATCGCTATATATACGCGCTTGCTCTCTTGGGCATTGAACCCAGAACTCTGAACTGTGTCTTGTGGTATAGTCTTGCTGCCCTTGGAGATATGACATCACTGACAATAATGTCACACTGCCGATGATGCCAGGAGTCCAATTGTGATGTCATCAGTGATAGCATGGTTTCTATTGTGATTTCTCCGGTGATGATGCCATGCTTGACTATGACATCATCGGACAAGAACATCCCTAGATGTCATCGACACAGTGATGATGTCATCACTGAAATGCCATCCAGGGACTGCTTCCATGGACCTAGGTGGGCCCGATGGCCTAGCATATGCCTTGAATGTCGGCCGGCGAATTGGTGTGACGTGGAGTCTTTGTAACACTCTCTCTTTCTTTGTTTATTCCTCTGACTCTCTCTCTCCCTCTTTCTTTGTTTATTCCACTGACTCTTTCTTTATTCCTTTGACTCTCTCTCTCCCTCTGTTTATTCCTCTGACTCTCTCTCTCTCTCTCTGAGTTTTGCTCCAGTGCAAACAGATTGATGCATCTGACTGGGCCTGCTGGGCTGGGCTGGGCTGCAGTCAGCACCTGACATGATCTACACTGATCAGATCACACAGAACGCATGGCAACACTGATGATGGAGGCAGGAATTTTCTGGTAAAAAAAGAAAGAAAAAGGAAACGTACAGCGGTATTGGAGAGGTGCTGACCACAGCAGACTATTATTATAATAGATGATACTATTTCATCGTTTCTGGAAAAAGGTTGCGAGTCGCTCACAGTCGATGCATCAATAATTTATTTATGCCAAAGTTTCAACATATAAAGATTTCATCAGAAGCAAAATGCAATAACGAACACAGGCAACAGTGGGAGAACACAGAGCAGGTCACAGGGAGCCTCACAGACAGGCAGCAGGTCAGTGAGCAGATTCCTAACTCCTATTGTCCCAGGATATTGTTAGTGATTTTTGCCCTGATGAAGACTTTTTATTATATATATTGGTATTGTTACAGGATCAGCCCAGTCATATGCTCATTAGCTCGTATTTTATCGTGTCTAGGGCTTGACTGGCATTATGATCCATAACATGAGAACAGAAAATAGTGAAAGGCTGTTTATCGATTGAGACGAAGGCCCACTCACCCATGGCTTTAACTGACGTGGCCTCCAGAAGCATCCCGACACTGGGCCATCCCCGTCAGTTGAATGTGTGAGGAATCCAAGATAGTCCTCACACGGTCAAAGGGTCCCATAAACACGGGACAGGACAAAAGTGACAAAGCAAAGCAAAACGACACATAAACGAATATAACCTACCAACATGGGTTGCGGCTGTGGCCGCCGCCATCTTGCGCGTACCAGACACCATTTTAAGTACGCCTATGGCAGCCCCGTATGGACAGAAAGGCGATCTAGAGGTATAGAGGGCAGGGCACCTCTATGAGCAAAAATGAGCAGACCCACATCAAAAGATAAGGAGCCACAACAAATAGACATAAATATCCATCATATCTACATGAGAAGGGGGACGACTGTGATAGATTAAATAAATTATTGATAGAGACTGTGAATGTGCTGCAACCTTATGTCAGCTTATGTCAGCTTGCGTGTGCGCACGCACGCACGCACGCACCGCACGCACGCACACACACACACACACACACACACACACACACACACACACACAGTAGACATACCTAGCTCTTTGAGCAGGGAGCCGTTCTCTGACTTCCACCTCTCCTTCTTCTTCTCAGGACTGCTCTTCCTTCTCTCCTTCCCTTTCTCCTTCACTCCGTTCTGCCTCCTCTTCTCTCCCTTCTGCCTTTTCTCTGCAGGGAGACAGAAGATAGGGTCAGGTGACGGACTTTGGTTGATTCATTTTAGTTAATGGTCACATTTAGTGTAAAACAAGATTTCCTTGCTTCTTCAGTTATCAAGAACATGGGTGGAAGTCTCAAAACACATGGTCCCCAGATAAACCCATACCAGCCATATAAGGGGAGGGAATCCTCCAAACGAGCCGTTTTGACTTCTGTGACTTTGTGACATTACAAAGTAACACTCATTTTATTTGCCCGCTTACAGTACCGCCCCGCCAACTGAATGTGGAGGAAAAACATTGTTGTCTGTAGCATAGCTGCATAGTATGGGGGAAATCCAGAAAACAAACAACTGCACCAAAGCTGGATCTATCCTAACAGATCATCTTATCAGAGGTCCCGCCCCCTCAAAACAGCACATAGTTAATGAGCGGAGATTCAGTGCTGTTAAGTCTCACAGGGGTTGGATTTGGTTTTAAAGACCCATGAGAAATGTTTTAAACCAGTCATCCTCACAATTTTTTCCATGAGAGCCACACTAGCCGGTCAAAGTCAAGAGGAGAGCCACTTTTACTGCAAAACACCAAAACCACACAGCGAGGGTTTGGTTTAGTTTTTACTTTATTAGATGATGAAGTCAATTATATATATTTTTAGAAACAATGATAAAAAATCATAAACCGACTTGATACAAAATTATTAAAAACATAAAAATAATGAAAACATTCAGACAGACTTGATAATAAAAATATAAAAATCATAAAAACATTCAGATGTTTTCATAGATGTCCAGTCTGTCTCTTTCTGGGATGCAGCTCCACAGCTCAGTAAACAGTAGGGGTGGGCATCTCTAGACACCTCACGATTCGATTCAATTCAGATTCAGATGCGATGCGATGATAAAACGATTATCGATGCATCTTGAATTGATGCATCACTTGATGCACCTTTTTCTACATCTTCTTGAAAGCGAAGATTTGCAACACATTATGGATTCATGAACCCTCATTGCTTGTCCTATAGGTGTTTGATACCACAGTACATTTGTATATCAAGTATTTATTGATCTTATGCTATGCTCTACATTTGTATGTCAATCCTCAAGCTGTACTGCTATACTGGTCAAACACTTTGCTTAAAATGGAATGCACTGTTTTTCTTTTGTTTGTTTTTATTTGACGGATGAGATGTTCAGGGAGGGTGGGGGAATTGTTTATATTGCTGATATTGTATTGTATCCTTGATTTATATGCAAACCTCAATAAACAAATGCTTAAAAAGTCTGACAACAGCTGGTCTTCTGTTAAATCAGCTGTCAGTCACAGAAGAACATGGCTGAAAACAGTTTTGTCACAAAGAGAGCAACACAAACAACTTATTTCCAATGACACATTATAATATATTGGCTGGGAATGTTTGTACACCTGTTAACAAAGTGGCCAGATGTGTCTGAATGGCCTCCAGAGGTGGTTTGAGCGATCACATCTCTCTTCATCTTCAGTGCATCTAAGGTACATACACTTGAGTCTTTATATGGTGAAGCGCTGCCCAGATAAGGATCCAAAAGGCTCAGATGCATGTTAATACCTAGCTTTAATATTCCAGTGAAAGCACCAGGGTGAAGCTGTCAGGCAGAAGCTCCATGTGGGCCCAGTGCATCTGCTGTGCTGATGAACTGAGTTAACCCCACAGATGAAACTATGAAGAAAAGTATACCTGCTGTCCCTGTAGGTCTTTAGATGTGACAGGGACACTAGAGTATACCTGCTGTCCCTGTAGGTCTTTAGATTTGACAGGGACACTAGAGTATACCTGCTGTCCCTGTAGGTCTTTAGATTTGACAGGGACACTAGAGTATACCTGCTGTCCCTGTAGGTCTTTAGATTTGACAGGGGCACTAGAGTATACCTGCTGTCCCTGTAGGTCTTTAGATTTGACAGGGACACTAGAGTATACCTGCTGTCCCTGTAGGTCTTTAGATGTGACAGGGACACTAGAGTATACCTGCTGTCCCTGTAGGTCTTTAGATTTGACAGGGACACTAGAGTATACCTGCTGTCCCTGTAGGTCTTTAGATGTGACAGGGACACTAGAGTATACCTGCTGTCCCTGTAGGTCTTTAGATGTGACAGGGGCACTAGAGTATACCTGCTGTCCCTGTAGGTCTTTAGATTTGACAGGGACACTAGAGTATACCTGCTGTCCCTGTAGGTCTTTAGATGTGACAGGGACACTAGAGTATACCTGCTGTCCCTGTAGGTCTTTAGATTTGACAGGGACACTAGAGTATACCTGCTGTCCCTGTAGGTCTTTAGATGTGACAGGGACACTAGAGTATACCTGCTGTCCCTGTAGGTGTTTAGATTTGACAGGGGCACTAGAGTATACCTGCTGTCCCTGTAGGTCTTTAGATTTGACAGGGGCACTAGAGTATACCTGCTGTCCCTGTAGGTCTTTAGATTTGACAGGGGCACTAGAGTATACCTGCTGTCCCTGTAGGTCTTTAGATGTGACAGGGACACTAGAGTATACCTGCTGTCCCTGTAGGTCTTTAGATGTGACAGGGACACTAGAGTATACCTGCTGTCCCTGTAGGTCTTTAGATGTGACAGGGACACTAGAGTATACCTGCTGTCCCTGTAGGTCTTTAGATTTGACAGGGACACTAGAGTATACGTGCTGGCCCTGTAGGTCTTTAGATTTGAAAGGGACACAAGAGTATACCTGCTGTCCCTGTAGGTCTTTAGATTTGACAGGGACACTAGAGTATACCTGCTGTCCCTGTAGGTCTTTAGATTTGACAGGGGCACTAGAGTATACCTGCTGTCCCT
>NC_139623.1:34982081-35009581 GCF_964638095.1 Poromitra crassiceps
AAATACATTACATGGCATCTACTATTTTTCTAAAAGGCTAAAAGGATGTCGTTTCTTGAAGACACAGTACATATTTACATAAGTGTGTTTTGATAAAAGAGATATATTTAACTATGTGTGTTTTGATAAGAGATATATATATCGTTTTCTTGTACTTTACTTTCAAAAGGGAAACATATGTTTATTGATTGTGATAACCTTACTGCTTTTAATTGTTTATTAAGTCATTAAACTGAGACGCATGAGACGCAACATTGCTTCCATTTCTTCTCTCGTTTATCCGCCCCTCTACAGGGGGCGTAACATCTCTCCGCCACGTGGCGGGTCGCAAAATAGTCGTCATGTAATATTAAAACTGTGACAGCTAGGAAAGACTGCTGGCATTTGGGAAAGACCAGAGCTGGGGTGTGGAGGCTCGGCAGGCCGAAGCACATCCTTCGTGAGGAGGAACCCACTACTAATCGCTATGAAAAAGTATATTACAAGACACCCCTGGGGTGTCCACAGGACAGACCATTGTTATGACCACCCATGACGGACAATCGACTACGGAACAGCTAAGCGATTTATCCCGGGTCTGCAGATGTGGGAAGATATGCAAAAACGAGAGGGGTCTGAAGATACACCAGTCAAGGATGAAGTGCTTGCAATCTGAACGTAATGTTCAACGCACAGGGCAACCTGGTGAGACGGAGGAGAGGCCGGGGCAGGAGCCAAACCACAGTCCCTGGAATCTCCAGGCACACGACGAAGAGGGGAGCAGGAACAGCATCGCTGATGTGTCAGAGGATACAAGGCACCAGACAGAAATGGAAGGCACTCAGGATACCAGACGACCTGAACAGAACACCCACGCAGGAGTGGCTCGGATGGAACGAGTAAACTGGCCTGCCGCAGCGGCAAAGAAGGAGTGGGAGATGTTTGATCACGACGTAGACCAGGTGCTGGAAACAACTTTGGCAGGAGATGTGGGGAGGAAGCTCAAAGCGATGGCTTCCATCATCTGGAGCATAGGTGCTGATCGCTTTGGAAAGAAAGAGTTGAAAGCCAGAACAAACATCCAGCCCAAGGAAAACAGACGCCTGAAGGAGATAGCAATCCTTAGAGGGGATCTGCGGAGGCTGAGGAAGGCTTTTCGGGAAGCATCAGCAGTGGAGAGACTAGCACTCACAGAAATTTGTGACAACTTGAGGGAGCGTATTAACTCATTCTCTGCCAGGGTCATTTCGGTCTGTGTGCTCCCAGTGCCAGGATTTTGAGCATATTTCCTGATATTCCAGAACCCACAGAATATTCTGTGCTAGGAATAAAATTACACAACATATCTCACAATAAAGCAGAGACTCTCTTCTTACCCCTTGTAAAAAACTGAAACTCTCCCATGTTTCCTTGTTTAGTTACAAGCAGTGGAAGTTAGCTTGTTTTCACTAAAAATGCCCTCCTTTGGACAGAAATATGAGAAAAATAGGTTTTTAGTGAAGGACACCGTTTCAAGCAGAACTCTCTTTTGAGCCTTTTATTTTTTGCCTCAGTGACACATCAGACATATACAGTATTTGTTTTCCCAAATAAATAAATAAAAAATAAAAAATAAGAGAATGTATTGTTGCCATGTGGATTTTTAGCTTAGCTTGATAAAAGCATAAACAAATGGAACGAACCCTTATGTGGTCACACTCACACACTCTCTCTCTCTCTCACACACACACACACACACACACACACACACACACACACACACACACACACACACACACACACACAGGAATAACGAGTGCTGTAACGTTACCTGCTGTCACGTTACCTCTCATAACTAACGTTAGCACAGAAGATCACACAATAGCTACGTTAGTGCTGTAAACTTTGAAATGTTTATGTGACACATGTTTCGCCTTGGTTGCTGGGGACGGGTGTGTGATCGCTCTCTCCAAGTGGCACTCATTTCTCCTCCTCCGATTCATCTGTGTCAGACCAGAACGCTGTGAAGGGGAGCCTTCGTCGCCATGGCGCTCCGTCGTGGAGCAATAACAAAAACGCTGGCGTCTTCCTCGCCATCGTCGCCAGCCGAGAACTCTGGATCGGACTCTGTTTCGACCACAGGCTCCACCCATAAATACTAAACTAGCGGGTTCCTTTTATCAGTTTGACTTGAAACAATGTCACAGGCTGGGAAAGTGTCTGATGTAATGTAAACAGCCAAAACATGAAAGTACGTCCGAGTATGTCTTTGGCACAGAACGCCATTGTTAAAAGTACGTCCGGGTACGTCTTTGGCAGAGAATGAGTTAAGAGCTTGCGAAGAGCTGAATGTCACCGGAGGGACAGAAAGCGACGGATGAAGGAAAGGACTGACTTCACCAAGAACCCATTTAAATACCTGTCGAAACTACTGGGCGACAAAAGATCAGGGAAGCTGAAAGCGACAAAGGAGGAGGTGGAGGAGCACCTTCGCCAGGTCCATAGTGACTCCAGAAGGGAAGACAGCTTAGGCAATATGGAGAAGCTCATAAAACCAGCAGAACCATCCATCCCCTTCAGAACAGAGGAACCAAGCTGGCAGGAAGTGAATACCTTTGTCAGGAAGGCCAGAGCGAAATCAGCCCCAGGGCCTAATGGCATTCCGTACAAAGTGTAAAAATATTGCGAAAGGCTCAGGAGACGACTTTGGAAGTTACTGAGAGTGGCATGGAGGAAGGACTTCCTTGCTGACAGCTGGTTGATTGCAGAGGGATGCTTCATCCCTAAAGAAGAGAACTCGGCAGGAATCAAGCAGTTTCGTACCATCTCACTCCTCAACACTGAAGGCAAAATCTTTCTTGGGATTCTGGCAAAGAGGCTGACCACCTACATGTTGGACAATGGGTATATGGACACATCAGTCCAAAAGGGTGGAGTTCCAGGGGTGTCGGGCTGCCTTGAGCATACCAGCGTAATCACCAAGATCATCGAAGATGCAAAGAGAAACCGTGGTGACCTGGCAGTCCTGTGGCTAGATCTGACGAACGCCTATGGGACAATACCCCACAAGCTGGTGGAGTTGACGCTGAAGACCTACCATGTCCCAGAGCGGTACCAAAAGCTTGTGCAGTGCTACTTCGACAACTTCAACATGCGTTTCACCTGTGGAGACTTCACCACCGACTGGCAGAGGCTCGAGGTGGGCATTGTCACAGGCTGCACAATCTCTGTGATTCTGTTTTCCGCAGCGATGAACCTTCTCGTCAAGTCAGCAGAGAAGTTACGTCGGGGCGCAGTGCTGGCAAGCGGCATCCAGCAGGTACCTATAAGAGCATTCATGGACGACCTCACCATCACGGCAAAATCAGTACCTGAAGGAAGATGGATCTTGGAGGACTTGATTGAGCTCACCGATTGGGCAAGGATGGAGTTCAAACCTGCAAAGTCGAGAAGCTTGGTACTGAGGAAGGGGCGTGTCCAAGACAGGTTCCGTTTCAAGATCAAGGATACCATCATCCCAACGGTCAAGGAGAGACCGGTGAAGAGCTTGGGGAAATGGTACAGGGCGGACCTTAACGATAAGCAGAGTGTGAGGGAGATGCTTATCCAAACAGACACCTGGATGACATCCCTGGAGAAGAGCGGCCTACCTGGCAAGTACAAGGCCTGGGGTTACCAACATGGGGTACTTCCCAGACTGCTCTGGCCTCTGCTTGTTAATGAGGTACCTGTCTCCACTGTTGAGGGACTGGAGAGGACGATTAACACCTATCTGAGGAGATGGCTGGGTGTACCAAGAAGTTTTTGCTCCATTGGACTGTACAGCATGGGCAGCAAGCTGCAGCTGCCAGTAACATCAGTGGTCGAGGAGTATAAAGCAACAAAGACACGACAGGTCATGACGCTGCGAGACAGCAAGGACGAAAGAGTACGCCAGGCAGGCATCGTGGTCAGGACAGGCCGCAAGTGGTCAGCCAGCAGAGCTCTGACAGAGGCGGAGGATCGACTACATCATGCCGACATCGTTGGGACAGTAGCCCAGGGCAGGCTTGGACTGGGTTGCTCAACCAGATCGAGCTGGAGAAAAGCTGGCCCAAAGGAACAGCGTAGCATGGTGCAGAGAGAGATCCGTAAGGCTGAGGAAACCCGGCATGTCAAGGCTGTAGCCATGAAGAAACAGGGCAGCTGGACAAGGTGGGAGGGTGTACGAGAGAGGACCCTGACCTGGCAGGACATCAGGAGCATGGAAGGACATCGGATAAAGTTCTTGCTGAGTTCCGTCTACGATGTCCTGCCTACTCCATCAAACCTCCACACGTGGGGGTTGGTGGAGAGCCCCAGCTGTACACTCTGTGGGAGGCCAGCTAACCTCGAGCATGTTCTCTCATCCTGCCGGTCAAGCTTGGCAGACGGGAAATTCCGCTGGCGTCATGATAAGATCTTGGCTCAGTTGGCGGATGGTGTGGAACAGGCAAGGAAAAAGCCTAAACAACTTCACACCGGGCCCCGCTTTATCAACTTCGTCAGGTCAGGAGAGAGTGCTGCAGCAGGATGGAGGAGCAAAGGCATCCTGGCCTCAGCAAATGATTGGGAGATGCGGGTAGATCTGAAGAAGCAGCTCAAATTCCCAGAGGAGATAGCCCACACTAGCCTCAGACCGGATATCGTCCTCTGGTCTAGGGGTTCCAAACAGGTGGTGCTTATAGAACTAACAGTACCCTGGGAAGAGAGGATAGAGGAGGCATATGAGCGTAAGCTCAAAAAATATCAAGCCCTCATCCTCGAGAGCCAGGAAAATGGATGGAAGGCCTGGAACCTACCTGTAGAGGTCGGCTGCAGAGGCTTCCCTGGGCAGTCGCTCTGGAGATCCCTTGGACGGTTGGGGATCGAAGGTGTGGCTAGGAAGCGGCTGGTAGGCAACGTCACCAAACAGGCAGAAACAGCATCTCGTTGGATTTGGATTCAGCGGGAGGTGAGGTGGCAGAGCCAACCTGTCGATGGACCAACAGCATAGAGTTGGGTGGTGGTCAGCGGGGGTAGACCCAGGACGCTGGATCTGCTGTCAAGCCCTCCCGATGTGTCATGGGCTTAAATTGACGAAACATCTAGAAGGGAGGGTGCCCATCTGATGACCTGCTGTAGCCACTCAACTCTTGTCCAGTGGAGGTAGGCGGCCAAGTCCAGACTTGGCTCAGGGATGAGGACGCCCCTGCCTAGCACAGTCCCGCTGGTGCCTGAAAGGAAGAGGAAGGAGAGGAAAGAGCGATGCCACTGGCTCACAGATGGTGCAGGGCAGAGTACCTGTAAAGGTGGGCCAGTTGCGATGACCCTATCGTATTTTGCATATACATAAACTGTGTCCACCTTAGCGTCTTTTTCCGACTGTTAAACGCTGGGAGTGCGCTGGGGAGCGCTGATCCCAGCCACAATATACAAGCAGTCTGAAATTAACGTTAGTTCAGTGCGGTAGTATAACATGAGTGCATCCTGAGGCAGTTTCATTCTGGCTCTCCCGTATAGGCTACCAAACGTGACTCTGGAATGAAATGCAGTCGTCAATTTAGCGGAGGTAAATTGAGAGCCTAATGTCGGGCGAATCAATCAATCAATGAATCAATCGCTCGCACTTGTTGCCGACACTCGTATGATACAGTATATATGAGGATATCATAGTTATGTGTGTTTTGGTGCGCAGCTGGCTAACACGAGTGCTTTGTGAGGCTGTTTCATTCTGGCTCTGCCATATAGGCTACCAAACATGACTGGAGTGGAATGGAATGCAGTCATCAATTTAGCGGTAAAAAGCGTCTTTTAATCTCTGCTAAATTGACAGCCTACATCGGGCGAATCAATGAATCAATGAATCAATCGCTCGCGCTTGTTGCTGAGCTCGTATGATGAGGAGATGAATCAAAATGCTTACCACCAATAAAGCCGGAGCCGAGAACGAGTGCAGGAGAGCTAACGCAGGTGCCAGGTTTGGAGTGGGAGAGAAAGGTCCGTAGCCCAAGTTGTGCGCTGTCTGCAGTGCACTGAGAGACAGTCACAGTTATTACTTTTAGCTGCGTTGTTTTTTTTACAACAATTTAAGCTCAAGATTGACTTGACATGTATTGATAAGATTGACTTGACATGTATTGATTAATCAATCATCAATCAATATATTAAAATAATTTGCTTCAAATTTTACTCTGGCATCTTATTTAAGTGTGTATTCTTCAACGTAATACCTTATCTACTTGAAATGTACTGAAAAAAAAGGATATATATGGATATATTATGTGACACAAAAATGCGTTTTTTTTTTTGGCCGGTAAGAAATATGCTTGGCGGGTAGATGTTTTCCATCTACCCGCCACTGGCCGGTGGGTCAAAAAGTTAATTTCGGGCCCTGTCCACAGCTCCTCGCCCAGGACCCTCTCTCTCCCTCACATCCACAGCTCCTCGCCCAGGACCCTCTCTCTCCCTCACATCCACAGCGCCTTGCCCCGGACTTTCTCTCCCTCACAACCACAGCGGATTGCTGCCTGGGTCAGGAAGAGGCTCCCAAACGTCCGATCATTAAAAGTGATGAGTTAAACTTTGGCAGTTTGTAAAAGTTATGAAGGCCACAAAGTGTTCAGAGTCTGTGGGAAATGACTGAGCTGGAAGTCAGGTATCTTAGAAAAGCCTCTAAAATGGCAGCACACAGTAAATTGAAAGTCTATTGAAAACCAAGATAATAATCTTAGAAAACATATCAGCAAACCAGATATAGTCTAAACCTGGTTCATATTCTAAGGTTTTTAACATTTAGCCCATTGGTTTTATCAACCAAGAAAGACATTTGCATTGCATAGGTAAGGGATAATCAACTCCTACTGTAGGTGTGCGTTAAACGATTTGAATACACGATGTCGAGGCAAAGGGGTTTCCTCTGAAAAGTGCATTCAAATCATTGAAGGCACACCTAGGAGTTGTTTAATCCCGCTTACACCATTTGCCAACAATATAAAATAAAAACCTTTTTGATGCAAGTTTAGCAATCAAAATCTAAAGTTTTTCACAAGCCATAACTCTGTTTACCTAGCAACACCTGGGAAACAGACTAATACCTGGAACAATTATTACCATCCCGTCAGCGTCTCATGCAATGGAAACGTTGTTTTCTGTTCCAGTAATTTGGATGAACCTTGGATACGAGCCGGTATGGTGCAGGGAAGCTAGTCCACTCAGCTCATAGAAGCTGAGGTAGCGAGTTGAATCACGTTAGCTGTGCTGTTTGATTAAACAGCTGTGCAGGTTGGGTAGCGGATGAATTTAGAACATGTGATTAAACTTACTAACAGGAGTCAATTTTTGTATTGTACAAATCGTCGCTGTCCAATGAAAACCACTTATCTAAATTTTTTATGATTTTTAGTTTTTACTATCGATGGAATATATCCATTCTCCTCTATCTACTGGTAGGTTTTGACGTCTAAATGATCAATGAAAACATGTTTTATTGGGTAATCTATTTAACACGTACCACCATTGGACACTAGAGCTGTCATCACACTGCCTATGTGACAGCTGACCTCCATGCTCCCCGCCTACCTCATGGACTACCCAGAAAAAGCTGCAGAACCGAACGCCGCTGTGTTTCTGGCTTGGTTTTGTGTGTTTCTGGCATCGTCTGATGTAAATAGATCAATAAGGTGTTTTCGGGTTGTCCCTGGGCTGCAAACTCATTTAAAGTATGCAAATCGAAGTGGTTTCTAACAAAAATAATGTTAGGTTACTGCGAGGCTGCTCAACCCCAAGACGGAGCCTATTTCTCGGGTTGGGAGCTCTGCTGCTGCTGCTGCGCAGCCCCGCGGCCGGAGGAGCAGTGGCGCGTGCCCGACACTACCTGTGCGCTCCATAGGGTTGCGGCCATGCGCGATTGCTCAGTCCGGGAGAAAATGGTTCAAACTCGGACTGATAATCCTCTAACATCAATTGAGCTTATTCAGGTAAGATATTAATAATGTATGACACATTCAGTATGTTAAGAGCACAGTTTTTTTAAGTTCCTGAAAACTTGCCGTTTTGGAGATGCGTTGTTTTCATCGGACAGCGACGGAATGTTTATGACACTGAGATCTATGTGTTCAGTAAGATAATCTTCACAAATTAACATATATTTTCTTTAAACTCATTCAAAAATCCCATCTATTATAAAAGGGAGCATGTGGGCAATGTTTGTTTGTTCTCTGTTTGTTTGTTTAAATGTTTGTCCCACTGATGTCATAGGAAGCATTGTGGCATCACTGATGATGTCATCAGTGATGTTATAAGTCACTGATGATGTCATCAGTGATGCCATAAGATGCATCAGTGATGTCATAGGGCTAGTGAGCCCACACAGCGGTTGAGCTGCAGATGTGTTGACAGATATATTCTGAACAAAACTGGATAATAATAATAATAATAAATATGGGATTTATATAGCGCTTTTCAAGGACTCAAAGACGCTTTACACTAAACACTAAAAGGGCGGGGGCGATGAAGGTGCAACAGACAATGGACAAACACGACACAGACAGACAGGGATAGGCAGGGGCGAACTTAAGAGAAGGCAGAGGAGAAGAGATGGGTCTTGATTGGATATTGGGGCATCACAAATTTGCCCCCTGGTGGCCGTGGCAGACATGTTTCAAACTGTCCACCATCGATTTGTCAACATTTCCTATCCCATTGGACCCACATGCAATACCAGACATAATTAGATCCTAGTAAGCCTGAGAACCAAATAAAAATACTCATTCAAAATGATATGGACTTTTACAAAGTAATTGGCCATTTATTATGCGTGTACATTATAGGCCTATTAGTGTGGCTATTGTTCATTTTGTGATAGAAGTGCCAAATCTGGCACAGAAATAGCTTAATATTATGTAGAAGACATCTGGATATTGGGTGATTGCAGATTGGCATTTTTACAATCTGGGGGCCCATCGGTTAATTTTTTTTTTCTCTAACCTCTGGGGGCAGGGTCGTTTCATGTGGGTGCAAACAGAACTCAAGAGGCTCCGTTGGCAGCCTAGGAAAATCCCTTTCCGCTCCCTGCAAGCTCTGCTATTGGCTCCAACGCTGGGCTCTGACCATTTATGGATTTCCTTTCGTTGCCTGCATGTCGCTCTCAAATCCTTCCATCGCTATGAAACAATTAATAACAACTCTTGCTACACGCTACAACTTGCTACACGCTGAAAACAATACGTTTTGACTACACCCCGGTCACGTCCACTCCATTTTGATCGTGTAAAGCGCAGCATGTGCGCCTGCACCCTGCAAGTGCTGTTACACCCCTTTTCATGGAGCTTGCCAACAGATTTTCAATGCAAGTCGAAAGTCTGTCTCGAGAGATTAGCATTTTTATGACCATTTTCCAAAATGGCCGTCAGCCATAGCTCAACATATGAGACCAATCGTTAATTTTGTGATACAAGCATTTCATGCAATTTGGAGACATAGTCATAGCACCAACTACTGGCAACACAAAAAGCGGTTTATCTTGAGACCCGTTCGTGAAGAGTTCTACAGTATATATAGCAATTTTGAATGTCTTCGTCATATTTTAATGTGGTAATCTATCTATCTATCTATCTATCTATCTATCTATCTATCTATCTATCTAATAATTCCAGGAGTGTCTGTATGTCTCTGCACAAAATTGCACAACTTTGCATCACTGATGACATCACTCACTGATGACATCACCACGAGTATCAATGCTCAATATGACATCATCAGTGATGTGTAAGATGATTTCACTTATGACATCACTGATGATGTCATAGACATTGTGACATCATCAGTGGGACAAAAACAATGTAGCCATGGGGGGGGGGGGGGGTGAATGGGGAGACTGTACTTGCATGTCACCAATGCCATCACTGATGACATCATCATCGAGTGCTTTAGTGACATCACTGATGCAATTGTGATTTAATCAGTGTCTGTATGTCTGTATGTCTGCGCACAATTGCCAACTTTGCATCACTGGTGACATCACAATGATGTAAAAATGTCATCATCAGTGATTTCACAACCAGTAGTGTCTGTCTCTCTGTCTGTCCTTTGTGTATCTCAAGAACCGTTTGTCGGATCGGCGTTATTTTGAATCGCACATAGGTTACGCAAAAACCATGCCCTGTGCCCGCCTACGCAGCAGTCAAGCGCCGGGATTGGCCAGGCGCTCATGCTCATGTTGGGCTCTCTGTTACAGGGACACCATTCCTGTGAGAAGCAACAACACCCAGCGAGGCTGCAATGAGGATATTGAAAGACAAAATCCTACATCGCACCAAAGCATACAATGTATTTTAATGTTATTTGACTTTCTGACACCCGCCTCAGTGCTTATTATGAGGCCAGAATAACAGATGCTGCTGGCCATTGGGAAGGCTAACCCTTTACTTTTGGTTTTATTTATCGTGTATGATTCAACTTTTTATCTATGATTTTATATTATTGCATGTTTTTGTAGATTGTTGGGACTTCACTGGCCTGGAACAAACGGCTGGACTGGGGGGGGGGGGGGGGGTAGCTAGGCATATGTGCTGTAGCCTATTGTATTTTTAATTTGATATTTTTTATAGTTTTTATTTGCGGGTTAAACTGTCAGCTGAGCTCTGTTATTGAAGCTTTGGCTAAAGGCCTGAATTTTACAATGATGTTTTGAAATAAATGTTTAAAAATCGATTGTGTGTTAAAAGTTGGTGTTACGTTTTCATTGGCGTTAATACACTAATAATTAATTTCAATGTCCGCTATCAAGAGCAATTCTGTTGGTTCATGAAATCGCTGGGCTGCGTGCCCAGCGATTTGTGGTGTGGGAGATTCTAGCTGTCAAAAGAAGAAAAAAGACTTGCTCCTGGCCAATCCCAGCGCTTGACTGCTGCGTAGGCGGGCACAGGGCGTGGTTTTTGCGTAACCTATGTGGGATTTGAAATAACGCGTCGGATCGACGTCAAACTTGGGGAGTGCGCTTATAGGGGAGCCTGACAGAGTGCAGTGTGTGTGGGGGGCGGAAGCGCCCACGGGGCGTTGAATGGGGGGACTGGGCACTGCACTATCTATCTATCTATCTATCCATCTATACTATAATTCAAGAACTGTCTGTCTGGATATCTGTATGTCTGTGTGTCTGTCTGTCCTTCACGTATCTTAACAGATTGACTTCAAACTTAAGGAGTGCGCTTAGGCCCTAAGCGCCCCCACCCTAAGCCTTAGCCCTTGTTCACAAAGGACGCCGAACGTAAGTAGAACTGAAGCTTGAAGCAGGCACAAGCTGAACGGACGCCTTCAGATTTCAGATTATTTTATTTTACACACTTTTTTTTTTATTTAATGTTTTTTTCCCGATTTTTTATCCCATTTTTATCCCCCGTTTAGTGCTCATTTGAATTACTCAATCCTGGTTGCTACTCCATCCTCTGCCGATCTGGGGAGAGCCGAGACTGATTCCATGCATCCTCCGAGACATGGGCAGTCAAGTCAGCCGCTTCTTTTCACCTGCCCGAGGAAGCTTCACCGATAGGACATAGCACGTGGGAGGTTCACGCTATTCCAACCAGTTCCCCTCCCTCTGAACAGGCGCCCTTAACGATCAGAGGAGGAACCATATAAGCAACCAGGATGTTGCATGTTTTTGTGAAGGGGGTTCCTATATGAAGGAGACCCCCGGGAGGCACGGGGAGAACATGCAAACTCCACACAGAAAGGCCATTTTGCCGACCCCACCCGGGTGGTGGGCACTCGAGGACATGCGGACGGGCACGCATTCCTTCAGTGTTCACATCGGCCCAGGTGGGAATCGAACCCACGACCTTCGAGCTGTGAGGCGATAGTGCTTACCACTGCACCACCGTACCTACTATTTTACACACTTGACAGGGTGATACAGTACATCATAAGTGTAGACAAATAAAGTGTGCAAAATGGGGACCCCGAGGAAGCTTACAGAGCTTTTGGTGGAGACCCACAAGAAACATACATTGCAGGTATCCTGTGCAAGTATCCTGTACAAACAAACGATGCAGGACAGGATAGGTACGAGACGAGACATAACACACAAGACAATATCCCAATCAACTGAATTAAACATAAGTGGTTAGTAGTTGCTTCTTAAGTATTTTTTTAAATGAGGAGATGGAGGGTGAACTTTTTGTATTTTCGTCGAGCTCGTTCCAGATCTGCGGGCCCCTACACGCAACACTAAGATTAGTACAATTCAGTTTCCTGGTTTTACCATGGATAAGATTTCCTCCTGGTGTCGTGTGCGTGCAGAGGCACACAGATTGGAACGAGCTCACGTAGGCGGGGGTTTAGATTGTATGTAACCTGGTACATCAGACAAGCGTTCTGCAAATAATTGTATTCGGTAAGGCGTAGGAGATTATAATGATAAAATAAAGGAGCAGTTGGTGAATTGAAATCAGCCCACGATAGTGCTCTGATTTTTTTTTTTGAAGTGTCTGAAGCTGTTTCAAATGTGTGGGGTAAGTGTTGCACCATACAACATTGCAATAATTCAAGTGAGGCTCAAAGAGTGTTTTATATAAAGTCAGAAGGTCAGAAAGAGGAAGAAAATGTCGTAATTTAACACGTTCACTGCCGTCGACGAGTTATCTCGTCAAAAAAAATCCAACGGTTGACTGCCGTGGATGAGTTATCTCGTCAAAAAAAAAAAATTTGACGGTGGGACGTGGATCAAACCCTTTTACATCTCCTATAAAAATATGGGAGCTATTGAATGTGTAGAACCTATTTTACCGACCCACTAAGTGGCGACAGTGCTCTCCAGACTAGAGGAAGCCAAGCAAAAACAGCAGCGTGAGGAAGCCATTCTCATGAAAATGGATTGGCGAAAACGCTTTCGCTTTCGCGCTGGGAGCTGGCGGTGGGGCATTCCAAAAATAGATTCTGGGAGCAACACACTTTGAAACACCAGCAGAAAGCCCAGAATCGCACGCAGCTTCATCAAAGCTCACAACCGAAAACCCAGAAACGAACGAGCCCGATTTTACAGTCTATGATCCAGACTCGCCCGACGAGCGGCCGCCAGCAGCCAGGCAGCACAGACAGGCAGAAACTCGCCTGTGACAAACACTGCAAAGCCACCAGAGACACACCTACGGAGGGAGGAGTTTGAAGGAGAGGGGGGTGCGGGTGCTGTTATGGAGGAAATTACTGTTCAGAACGATATTGTTTAGATGTCTGATGTCTCACTGATGCCAAAAATAAATGGTTAAAGTGACTGTTCTGCCTGTTCTATCGAATCACGCACGCACGCACGCACGCACGCACACACACACACACACACACACACACACACACACACACACACACACACACACACACACACACACACACAATACAGTATACACACTTGCCCAAGGGCACCCATAATCACAGGCACGTGAGGTGGTTCTAAAAATCAATTTATCTCAAAACTCTCTGAAAATCTCTGAAACCATGCTGTATTCAACTGCTAATGCCTACATAACTACTAACTCTACAAACTAACTCTTTTAGACAGAGAAAGCACACATTCTATTAGTTATTTTGAGATATTTTGTGTTCACAAAGTCCTAGCAGAAAATAATCCTCGGCTCTTGAAAGATGAGCCAGAATCCTCAAAAAAAACCTTGGCAGAAGCTACCTACTGATTGCAAAAAAGTGTTGGCAGTGAATGTGTTAAAGAATAGACCAACATATTTGATTATATATTGATTATATATTGATTTGGGGCCGGACAAGTTCAGCTTTGTTATAATTTTTCTTTGAACGGAATAAAATATAGTTTGTTTTGTTAATGTAAGAGAAAGTTTGTTACAGATGAACCAGGTGGCAACTTTTGATAGCTCTTCATTTAGGATTTGGTCTAGCTCAGTTGGGTTTTTGTGGGAAATGAATAGATTGGTATCATCGGCAAATATTATTTTATGGACAACTTCAGTAGAGTTGACAAAATCGTTAATATATAAAATAAAAAGAAGTGGACCCAAAATGGAACCCTGGGGGACCCCATAGTTGATGGTTTTGAGGGAAGATGAGACATGTTTATGGAGACATATTGCTGTCTGCAGTTCATGTAGCTTTTAAACCAGCTAAGTGCTAGCCCTCTGATGCCATAATGATGAAGTTTATTAATTAAAATATCAAAATCAATAGTATCAAAAGCTTTAGACCTTACTGTTCAGCGCCTCCTCGGCGCGCCTTGAACCCGCCCACAACTCCCAGGACTTCATGCCTGGCTTGACAGATCAATGCTCGGCTTCAGCACGTGTCACGCTTGGAATAGGTGTGAATCCTAAACGATCGCTTGAGCAAGGCGTGAGCGTGGCTTCGTCGTGGCACGAGCGCGGGTGGTGTGAACGGCTTCACCTGCTAACAAGGACGCCTAAATGAAACTTGTGGGTTCAGCATAGGTTTTGCTTAGGTTGAGCGTTGCTTCGGCGTATAGTGTGAACGGGGGCTTAGGGTGGGGTAACATAGTACAAAATGAGAAGAGGGGGATTTAAAATGTGAATGGGGAGAAGGGGAAGGAGGTGAACAGGCACTGCACTATGGGTATTGCACTAGTGTATTAAAATCTGACATGCGTTTGAAGGCGGCTACGTTAATGTATGAGACTTGGGTTTTTACACGTAAGAGACATTCCTCCCTTTTCCAATGTATTACCTCCTCCATATAAAAAAAACGGATTTCCACGCAACATGGCAGAAAAGCAGGTAATGGGCCAACTTAGAAGTGATTAACTTTCCACACCCACTTGCCAAAAGAGGGAGTGGCAATCACAGAAACACACCTAACTTCCAAATGGATTCACGTAACACCACTAAACTTTGTAGAAAGGTTGGTCATGGGCCAACTTACAACTGATTATCTTTCCACATCCACTGGCCAAAAAGGGGTGTGGCAATGGGCATGTACAATAACAGAAAAGCCACTAACTTCCAAATGGATTCAAGTAAAACCACAAAACTTTATAGAAAGGCTGGTCGTGGGCCAAGGACAAACTGATTAACCTTCCACTGGCCAAAAGGAGGTGTGGCAATGGGAGTAGCCAATCACTAAAAGGCACCTAAGTTCCAAACGGATTCACGTAACGCCACGCTGTGGCGGAGGTGTGCACCCTCTAGTCTTCTGCCTGTTTCTGGAATTGCAGAGGCCATTAGCACTGGGGGATCTTTGAGGAAGCTTTTCCACACAGCTTGTAAAGTCTGATTTCTTCTGAGGAAGACCATGTCATCCTCTGATCTTCCCGGGGACATTTTTTCTGCGTTTTCGGCAACATTTGTCCTCATTTGATCATTTTCTTTTGAAATTTTTGGATGACTGAGAAACTGGGAAAGCGGTTTTGGGTTTGGAGGGTTTCGGAAGACACCCTGCGTGGGCTCGCGTCCCACTGCTTGTAATCTGAGCACAAATCCCACTATCAGCAGTGGAAAACATTTAAAATACTTTTTGTTAGATCAGTGCTTTTTCCTGGCCATTTCTCTCACCCTGCTGTCACCCCCTTTCTCTCTCCCTCCCTCACTCCCTCTCCCCCAGCCCTCCCTCACTCCCTCTCCTCCAGCCCTCCCTCTCCTCCAGCCCTCCCTCACTCCCTCTCCTCCAGCCCTCCTTCACTCCCTCTCCCCCAGCCCTCCCTCACTCCCTCTCCTCCAGCCCTCCCTCACTCCCTCTCCCCCAGCCCTCCCTCACTCCCTCTCCTCCAGCCCTCCCTCTCCTCCAGCCCTCCCTCACTCCCTCTCCTCCAGCCCTCCCTCACTCCCTCTCCTCCAGCCCTCCCTCACTCCCTCTCCCCCAGCCCTCCCTCACTCCCTCTCCCCCAGCCCTCCCTCACTCCCTCTCCTCCAGCCCTCCCTCACTCCCTCTCCTCCAGCCTTCCCTCACTCCCTCTCCCCCAGCCCTCCCTCTCCTCCAGCCCTCCCTCACTCCCTCTCCCCCAGCCCTCCCTCACTCCCTCTCCTCCAGCCTTCCCTCACTCCCTCTCCTCCAGCCCTCCCTCACTCCCTGTCCTCCAGCCCTCCCTCACCCCCTTCTCCTCCAGCCCTCCCTCACTCCCTCTCCTCCAGCCCTCCCTCTCCCCCAGCCCTCCCTCTCCCCCAGCCCTCCCTCACTCCCTCTCCCCCAGCCCTCCCTCACCTCCAGCCTTCCATCACTCCCTCTCCTCCAGCCCTCCCTCACTCCCTGTCCTCCAGCCCTCCCTCACTCCCTCTCCTCCAGCCCTCCCTCACTCCCTCTCCCCCAGCCCTCCCTCACTCCCTCTCCTCCAGCCCTCCCCCACTCCCTCTCCTCCAGCCCTCCCTCACTCCCTCTCCTCCAGCCCTCCCTCTCCCCCAGCCCCCCCTCACTCCCTCTCCTCCAGCCCTCCCTCACTCCCTCTCCCCCAGCCCTCCCTCGTTTAAAAGGTGCACCAGCGCCGCTCGGGGGATTCGTCTTTTTGAAGTGTGTGATTAATTTCCCCTCTTTCTAGGTGCACTGAACTGCAGTGTGTGTGTGTGTGTGTGTGGACACTGTGTCCCATTTCTTACCTGAGCTCGTTAGTGCAAGGTGAGAAAGCTTTTTTCTCCCTCTCTCTCCCCTCCTGTCTTTCCCTCTCTCTCTCTCCACCCTTTCTTCTATCCTTTCACACTCTCTTACCCTCACTTCTTCTCTCTCTCCTTCCACCCTTCCTTTCATCCCATTCCCTTCCCCTCTCTCCCCATCGTTCTCTCTCTGTCCTTATCTCCAGATGAGCTATGTGCCTTCTGCCAGTATACTGTACCTCGTCTTCCCTTTCACACTCACTGACTCATTCACTCATTCATTCATGCTTGCACACGCACACACACACACACACACACACACACACACACACACACACGTCTCTCTCACACACACACACACACACACACACACACACACACGTCTCTCTCTCTCTCTCACACACACACACACACACACACACACACACACACGTCTCTCTCTCTCACACACACACACACACAGACACAGACACAGACACAGACACAGACACACACACACACACACACACACACACACACACACACACACACACCCACACACCCACCCACCCACACACACCCACACACACACACACACACACACAGCAGGTCAGAGAGGTCAATACTGTCAGCTTGTCACAGTTTGGTTTGAGCCAGAATGTATGTAGAATGTTGTATAGCTATCCTAGAGAGGACATTCATTGACATAATGCATTCCCTAGCCCAAAGCCTAACATCACAATTAAAAGCCTAACCCTAACCCTAACCTAAACCTAATTCTAATCTAATCCTTAAAACAGTCTTAACCTTCAAACAGCCCTTTGAATGTGTGTGAGATGAGGACTGGCCAAAATGTCCTCACTTTCCTTAATGTCCTCACTTCCCATGTATAAAACTCAAAATTGGTTCTCACTAAGGTAGCTGTACAAGAACACACACACACACACACACACACACACACACACACACACCACAGAGCAGATCGGTGAGGCCAATACAAGCTGTCAGCTTGTATCCGCGCGGTTTGAGCCAGAATGTAAATGCCGTGCACTACCAGCATAGTCTCGCTGGCCAGCCTCCCTACCGTGAGAAGAGTCTGGCGGCGCAGGTCTCCATTGTGATTGCGATGGGCGGCGCTTGGCGGCAGTGCCCTTGGAAATTAGTTTCCAACAATCCAACTTGCCATTTTCAGCATGTAGCAACGAGCTAGCGTGTAGGTTTCTGCCGTCAGCTTGCTAGCTAGTTAGCGTTGTTGTTTTCACTGAGGCGGCAGGGCACTATTTACAGCGACACACAGGGAGGAGGGAGCGGAAGCCGCTCTGATTGACATGGTCGGAGCCAATGACAGAGCTTGTAATAAGCCGGGAGTGGACGTCCGGCTGCGACTGAAACAGTTGCTCCAATGGGGAGCAGCTGTAGAGCAGAGGAGGGCTTATCCCAGTAGCCTGTTTCCGTGCAGCCAGACGACTCTCACGGAAGGGAGAGGAGGCTGGCCAGTGAGACTACTACCAGCATAACAATCTGTGTGTGTGTGTGTGTGTGTGTGTGTGTGTGTGTGTGTGTGTGTGTGTGTGTGTGCGCGCACGCGTGCGTGTGCTTAAAGAAAAATTGCTATCTGCAGAATAATACTGAACGTTGTAAATCAGAGCGTCCGGGTTGCGTAGCGGTAGATTCCCTGCCTACCAACACAAGGGTCACAGGTTCGAACCCCCGTGTTGGTCGGACATCCATACAGGCACAATTGGCCGTGTCTATGAGTGGAAAGCCGGATTAAGGGTATGTGTCCTGGTCGCTGCACTAGTGCCTCCTCTGGTCGGTCGGGGAGCCTGTTCGGGAGGGAGGGGAACAGGGGGGAATAATGTGATCCTCCCATGTGCTATGCCCTGCCGGTGAAACTCCCCGCTGTCAGGTGAAAAGAAGCAGCTGGCCACTGCACATGTATCGGAGGAAGCATGTGTACGTCTACGGCTCTCCCCAGATCAGCAGAGGGGGTGGAGCAATGACCGCGACAGGAGGAGGAATTGGCCAAGTACAATTGGGGAGAAAACGAAAAGAAAAGAAAAGAAAAACAAAAAGCATTGATAGTATTCTTTTACACCATCACATGGCCATCTTGATAGGAAAATAACAGGTGATTGTAATCAATTAACAGGTGATTACAATCAAATGACACACACAGCCAATGAGCTGTGTGTATTGTAAAGCACCATATTGAGATACATGTGACATCATGAGAATACTATGAATTGTGTGTGTTTGCATCTTTCAAAAAAGTGCTACCTGCAGAATAATACTCTCAGCCCTGTGTGTTTGTGTGTGTTTTTGTGTGTGTCTGTGTCTGTGTGTGTGTGTGTGTGTGTGTGTGTGTGTGTGTGTGTGTGTGTGTGTGTGTGTGTGTGTGTGTGTGTGTGCACATGAGTGTGTGTATGCTGTATGCATGTGTGTCTATGTATGTGTATAATGGTAAACATTGCAACTCGGCCGTGTGTGTGTGTGCATGTATGGCTGCTTTAGAGACAAACCAGCAGTACCAGCAGAATATTATTAGTGTAACTCAAAGCCGTGTCTGTGTGTGTCTGTGTGTGTGTGTGTGTGTGTGTGTGTGTGTGTGTGTGTGTGTGTGTGTGTCTGTGTGTGTGTGTGTGTGTGTGTGTGTGTGTGTGTGTGTGTGTGTGTGTGTGTGTGTGTGTGTGCGCACACGCGCAAAGTGCAGGTGTGTGTGAATGAGGTTATAGTTAAATAAGAGTAATGCTCCCCACCACAGAACTGTTCCATTGCAGAGAAATGAATCAAATGGACAAAAACACAATGGGACTATATCCACATTTCCTTATGTTTGCAACTTTACAAAGTGCTGATAGGCTGCAATGGCGAGTAACAGATTACATGTGAACAGATGACAGTAACATGATCACAAAAACTGCCAACTACTCTGTTACAGTTACTCTGAAATATCAATATAATATCAATCAACAATAAAATATCATCAGATTAAGTCCTCTAAGTGGCAATTTTCAGGTTTATCAGGTCAGAAGATGGATTATTTTTAAAGGCTTGTGTGTTTTTCCAAGAATAAAGATTCCACTATTGACAATAATGTCCCCGTTTTTAAAGCCAAAAGCACATTCTGCCCTAATACTAACAATTCATCTAAACACCTTTTGTAGAATTAATTGTGGAGGATGCAGAGTTGCTGAACCACACACCAGCCCACCTAACTTAAAGGAGAATTTTGTTTTTTTACACCACGGTCCTCATTTCCAGCTTAAAATATGATGTTTTACTCACCCAAATACGTTTGGCTTCATTCGGATGCCCACGGAAGATTTTGAGCTCGGAGTAGCATCCTCAAACAGGCTATAACGGGAGCAAATGGGGCAAGGTGCATGCGCTCTGTAAATAACACATTTTCTGTCACATCGCGGCTCATTATGGTTGTTAATATAATTATGAGAACATGAAATAGATATCTAACTAACCATCCTCTGCTACCGAGTGCCGACAGCCCGCTCTGTTTGCTGTCCGGGTGTCCATCACATAGATAACATCTCCCGCTGCTGTTTGTTGTTGTCAATATGTGGCCTGATTCCACACGAGCGGTAATGGAATTGAAACGTCCATAATCTTGACATCAGATATCTATATGCCAAGCTAAAAGCTAAGCTAACAAGAACACAACAGAGAGCGAGTCAACTCTGATCTTCCCCGGATGGACTTATGTTCTTCTTCTGTGGTTTCTTTTCTTCCTCTGTAACCAAACAGAAGCGCTTCTCACTGCTTCTTCTGAAGCACATCCGAGGCACCCGGACAGCAAACAGAGCACTCGGCAGCAGAGGATGGTAAGTTAGATAGCTATTTCATGTTCTCATAATTATATTAACAACCATAATGAACCGCGATGTGACAGAAAATGTGTTATTTACAGAGCGCATGCACCTTGCCCGGTTTGCTCCCGTTATAGCCTGCTTGAGGATGCTACTCCGAGCTCAAAATCTTCCGTGGGCATCCGAATGAAGCCAAACGTATTTGGGTGAGTAAAACATCATATTTTAAGCTGGAAATGAGGATTGTGGTGTAAAAAACCGAAATTCTCCTTTAACTAATAATGAAATAACTACCCGATATGAACGATAAAAAAATTGTCATCAAACCGGCGGACAAGGGTGGTGACATCTGTGTCCGGGATGCTGCAAAATATAGAGAGGAAATCATTTCTCAGTTGTCAAATGCCAAATTCTACAAAACGTTAAACCATGACCCCACTATTTCCTTTCAAAAAGAAATCCTCGTTTACCTTGAGGATGCTAAAATAAGGGGCTGGATTTCTGAATCAGAATTTGATTTTTTATATTGGAAACACCCTATACGGCCTGTAATGTACACTTTGCCCAAAGTACATAAGTCACTCACCAACCCCCCAGGAGCTCTCCCACCAAATCTCCCCAACAGTGACATCACACTGCCGGTCAGACTAGCTGCTAGTTTTGGGTGAACTCAAGCTGTAATTGTTTTTATTCTGTGGCCCAACAGGTAAATTAGGTCTCTAACATTAGTGAAAGTGTTGTCAATTAATAAGATATGAAGGTATCAAACCTTCATTTTAGACAGAACCATTTTCTCTTTATCTAAGTTGCTGCCTGCCCCGTTTGCTCTGCTCACTCTGTCAGGGCTTATTTTGCAATAATGACCAGCCTGCTGTACATTGTCCCTTACTTATGTGAACACAGGAGCTGAGAGGTGAGAACACACCAGATACTCTGTGGACTTCACCATCTCAGTTCAGTACTGTATGTAGCTTCTCTGTCAGCATATGGGACTATGGGGATATCGCCCGCCTGCCCAGCCCACTGGTAACAGGCTAGTATCCACAGTGCGTGACGAGACAGGCTGCGACATGACAAACAGGCAGATAAACATGACAGGCAGACTGAGCATGACAGATGAGCTACTATGAGAGACAGCCAGAGGTTTGAGATGGGTTAGAGGAGAGACAGACAGGCGGACAGAGGTTTGAGAGGGGTTAGAGGAGAGACAGACAGGTGGACAGAGGTTTGTGACAGGGTAGAGGAGAGATGGACAGGTGGACAGAGGTTTGAGATGGGTTAGAGGAGAGACAGACAGGTGGACAGAGGTTTGAGATGGGTTAGAGGAGAGACAGACAGGTGGACAGAGGTTTGAGACAGGGTAGAGGAGAGACAGACAGGTGGACAGAGGTTTGAGATGGGGTAGAGGAGAGACAGACAGGTGGACAGAGGTTTGAGATGGGTTAGAGGAGAGACAGACAGGTGGACAGAGGTTTGAGACGGGCTAGAGGATAGACAGACAGGTGGACAGCGGTTTGAGATGGGGTAGAGGAGAGACAGACAGGTGGACAGAGGTTTGAGATGGGTTAGAGGAGAGACAGACAGGTGGACAGAGGTTTGAGATGGGTTAGAGGAAAGACAGACAGGTGGACAGAGGTTTGAGACAGGGTAGAGGAGAGACAGACAGGTGGACAGAGGTTTGAGATGGGGTAGAGGAGAGACAGACAGGTGGACAGAGGTTTGAGATGGGTTAGAGGAGAGACAGACAGGTGGACAGAGGTTTGAGACGGGCTAGAGGATAGACAGACAGGTGGACAGCGGTTTGAGATGGGGTAGAGGAGAGACAGACAGGTGGACAGAGGTTTGAGACAGGCAGGTAGGTTTGATGTAAAGACAGTTTGTTATCGATTAGCCAGTCTCTTACCAGAGACAGTTCTGTTTAAGTAAGTGTTTTCTGTATAATTTTGATGTCTTTACCAGGTACAATCAAGGTAGAATCATCTGCATAAAGCATCATTTTAGATGTTACTGCTGCCGGCATGTTGTTTACATGAATTAGGAACAACAAAGGTCCCAAAATTGAGCCCTGTGGTACCCCACATGTCACATCCCTGACTGCGGACAATGCATCACCAATTTTACATACCTGTTTCCTACTTGCCAAGTAGGATTTGAACCAATTCACGGCTATGTATTTTAGTCCCACGCATTTCAGCTTCATTAAAAGGATACCATGGTCGACAGTACCAAAAGCCTTTTGTAAATCTAACATTACCATACCCAGTGGCGCAGTATTGTATAGGAAAGTGTGGACGATTCCAAGGGCCATTGACTGACAGGGGCCCTGACAGGGGCCCTAAAAAAAGATTTAAGACTCTGGAATTTTTTTGCAGTATTAAATTATTAACCTATCATCAGTAATATAATATTTTATTCACATTGTACGAATAAAACTAATGGTTTATTTTTATTTTTATTGTATTTTGGCCCAAAAAAAATCAACCAGCCTACCCCCCCACCCCCCCCCCCCCCCCCTTCGATTTTCATAGAATGGTTCAGTCCTGCCTCAAGTCCGCCCCCAAACCACGCAGAGAGTTGTTGCCTGCCCTGGCTTCTATCAGAAACGTGCAGTGAGTGAGAGCAGGCAGCAGCATCATGTGTAAATAAGGCAAGAGAGCCAATTAAACAAATTAAATTGTCAAAGTTGTAATTGACATTTAAGGTATTTTAGATAGGCACCCCCTCCCCCGCCCAAGTATTTCTAAATAGTTTAATGCGGTTTCCCCGCATGTAACGCTTGCGCTATGTAATCACAATCAGAATGATTAGAACAGCTGTTTAGATAATCACATTTCTACAAAACCATGTAGTGCTATACCTTATTTTGTTCATAAGAAGGAGGACTTTCCACTTTACAGTATAAGTAAGCAGAAATATATGAAAGCCTGAGAACGAAAAATAAGTAGTAATTCAATTAGTTACAAACCTGTGTGCTCTGAGATGTCAGATCTCTTTGGATCTGACATTACATCTCCGTTCTCCATCTACTCTCCAAAACTTTCCTGTGCTCCATAAGAGTTAATTAATTTGATTGTGATATTAAAGATAGTGTATGTTAAATCGAACATGATACTGTGATATTGTCCAAATCTCCAAGAATCCTTTTATTTTTTCCTGTGATGGCTATACTATACTAGTCCTACATAATAATGTCCTACTCAGTGGACTTACAGGGTCTGAGAGTTTATAGCAGGGGTGGGCAACTATTTTTCATGGGGGGCCACATGAGAAACCCAGATTGTTGCCGGGGGCCGAACAAATATTGTCATGCCGTAACCCATGGATGGGCAACTTTGATGATAGAGAGGGCCACAAAAAAAATTCCTCGCTACCAGATTTTGCTGAGGGCTGAACGGCGCCAGCGCGAAAAATTTGGGGCATTTGAAGCCAGGTTTAGAGGAATAACTCATTTTAAATTAACAATTGTGATGTCATTATTCAGTCTTAACCACCAATATTTGATCCTTTTCCTCACTCACTCCTATGTCACCACCTGCTCTCCCTGCAGGGCTTGAAATTAACTTTTTTCACCACCTGCCAATATGGCTGCTAGATTTTAAAGTTACCAGCAAATTAGAATTTCCACTAGCCGAAATGTTTTTCTTGAAATAAACCAGAATATGAGTGGGTAAATTTAAGCATAAGTATCAGTAAGTGGCCCGGGATTCTCAAAGCCTGTGTTGAGGGTCACACAAGAACAAAAATGCACTCTTGAAGCTAAATAAATCCAAAACCAACAAGTTAATTATTTAAATTTCTACTTCAATGTAGAACAGTCATTTCTTACACATGAGATTACTTTTAGCCTTTTAGTCATAAATATTATTGAAAGATATTCCATATTCCAGACTGAAATGCTATAACAGAAGAGTATTGCCCAGAATGACATGAACATTTGGACACTTATTCAGCGGGTATATTGCATGTGCACTGTAAAAAAAAGAAGAAAAAAAAGAAAAGAAATTGTTGCAATTCCATCGCGGGCCACACAGCCCGCGGGCCGCATACGGCCCGCGGGCCATATGTTGCCCATGTATGGTTTATAGCAGGGGCACTCAATTAGAATTCATAGAGGTCCAGTTAGAGAAAATGTCCTCAAGCAAAGGTCCGGAACATTGTAACGTACAGTAGCTTGCGTTATGATTCAGTGCCATTGGACTTAGGCTACTTCAATGATTGCAGTAGCCTAATGGTACAATGTCTGTATGTAGTCAACGACTGACTGTTAAATCAAAATAAACATCAACAATGTTTATTTAGTTTTCATATTTAACTGGATTAATTATAAATAACTAGCCTACACTAATAATAAATACATGTTATTTTCTCATTTCAAGTAAAATAATGGCTGCATTTAAAAATAACATACAACAGAGAGCTTTGGGAAAATGTGCATCTTAAAAGTGTTTTAATTTGAGAAAGAAAATCTTCTTTTCTTCCCTTAACTCCACCTTTTCTCTTGAGAGAAGTGAGCTCCCTATCTATCTATCTATCTGTCTCAGTGTCTGTCTCTATCTATCTATCTATCTGCCTGTCTGTCTGTCTGTCTGTCTGTCTATCGATCGTTCGCAATGCAAACGTCACATGCCGTTTAAGTTGGGCAATGAATGTGTGAGTGTGCCCTCAGTCTGGATTTGAGTGTGTTTGCTCGTGTGGCGCTTTCACAGACAGGTTAGGATCGCATCGCACTTCACATGAGACATACTACCTGGTTTTGAACTGCCCGTGAGAACAATGAATGAACATCTAAGAGTCTGCCTGCTCCGGATTAAAACGAAATCTTTGTTTTTGCGGTCTACTCGTTTCTTTTGAGCACACCATGTTAAATGACTTATATCTCTCGCATATCTCCGTGTCACTGACAATCTCTCGCCTGCAGCACTGGAACCGACTGGAACAGGCAGAATTGAATCGGATATTTGATTGGCTGAGTAGCATCACGTGTGATGATTTACAGCGCATGCATTGGTCTGTGAGCTTCCTGGCAGATAAACCAGTACCGTAAAGGGTAGAAAAGCATGTGCCGGTTAAAAAAGAAAAGCTCGGTGAAATGTAACAATTCTCAATGATTTGTAGGTTATAGGGCTCGGTCCGGATAGGACGGCGTCTGGGTCCGGATGCGGACCGGAGTCCGGACTTTGGGGATCGCTGGTTTATAGTGACACTCTTGTCTTGTCCTAACCATAGAACTGTCCTAGTGAATGTTATTCAACTTTTGTATATCCATACTGGAAATTAAGCTGTTAGTCCATAGTGAAATAGGCTGTTATTTCACAGAAAATTCTGAGTGTTTACATTTCGCTCCTCTCCTAGCCAATATTTAATCAATGCAGGGATTTATTTATTTTTTCAATTGTCCCTGGCAGTAGTGGAGCGTACACCGGGGCAGAGGGTGCGCCCGCCCTGGGGCCCACTCGTCAGGGGGGCCCCATAAAAAAAAAAAAAAAAAAAAGAATGCAGGCTAGGCCACCTAGCCTAGGTTGCCAAACACAGGCTGGCAACCTGTGTTTTTATTTTTCTTCTTCAGAACAAGCTTGTCTATAAAGTGGCTTCACTGTAGGCTTTCTTGGACATAATATTACTTGGCTCATTGAGTGACAAATTGTGTTTTCGGATATAGGGGCTATCAGCTATTTTACAGTTGTGACTTAAAATGACTTTATTTAAAGTCAGTGGTGTGAGTATGAGAGGAATTCAATCAATAGACAATAACATTGGTGTGTTTAAAATTAGATATTCCACTAAATATGGCTAAAACCGATTCAAACATGCAAAAAAAGGCAAATTTTTCTTCGCGGCCTGGCCTGGCCTTCAAATTTATTTATTTATTTTTTTGATGGGGCCCCCCTAAAAGCAAATTTATACTGACTGCAGAGTGTCCGGTGTCCGCGGTGTTCACGGCAAGACCGTTCTCTCCGCAGAGGCACATCCTTTTATGGTAAATGCGGTATCAGTGCAGTGTCTGCAGAGAGCGGAGAATCCCCCTCCAGGCTCCTGTTGTGTTTTTAGCAGGAATGCAAATGTCACATCAGTTCTTCCATGTGTGATCCTGATTTATATCCGCGAATAATCAATCCTACTGCAATTGTAGGCTATTTTCAGTTTGTTTTTAGCAAGTAAGTTTGTTGTCTTCTTGTTTTTGTGCTTTGCATTAATTTTTTTTTATCTCAAATCGTTTTTTATTGACGTAGTAAATTCTAGGCTATTCACTCTAAAATGGGCTCCCTCATGACTGTGAGAAAAGGATCATGTTGCTCCCTCACTAAGTGGCGATGCTCAAACCCGTTCATTTTGCACTGATTTCGCCAGTCACATGGTCAGTTTGTGGAGGCTTCTTCCCTATACAAACCATAGCAAACATAAGCCAATCATAGCCTCGGAATTGACTGCACGAGCTCGCGGCGGGCTCCGCGGAGTTACATTTTTTGAGAGGAGCGCGGAGCTCCGTGCAGTCCCTCCGCAGAGCCTGTGTGGAGCGCCGTGCTCGCCGCACAGAGCCTCCGCTCCGCGAAAACCGGACACTCCGCAGTTAGTATAAATTAGCTTTAAGAGCTTCGCCCCCTCTGGGCTGATAGGGTCGCTCAGCCCCTGGTCCCTGGCCTACAAGAGTCTATAATAACAGACTCCTGTTGGACTCCATATGTGTATCAATATTCTTTCTAAGTCATTAGTTTACTGATAGTATTTCTTTGTTCACTCTGGGGTATTCAGAGCAAAGAGGGAGAGAGAGAGTGCATCAGAATCAGAATCAGAAATACTTAGGCGGGACGGACAAAAAATATCTTTTAAATATACTATTAACTACAGCCTTAAAGTGTATTACTATAAGATGGCTGAAACCAGATCCCACCACATATAATATATGGATCCAAAAAGTGTGGGATATTTACCAGATGGAGCAAATCACGTACACACTAAGGCTTCAGAAACCAATTTTTGTTAAAAGATGGGGGCCTGTCATGGCTCTAATAATGCAATGACTACCCAATGCTGTACGCCCCCCTAGTCTAATTTCCATTCTCTTACACATTTTTGATAGATGTCACATACATACATACATGTACATACAATCACTAGTTCCCCCAAAGTAAATTTCTCTCTTCTCTCTCTCTCTCTTGCTCTCCTCCCTATCTATGAAGCGCAAATTATAAGT
>NC_139623.1:35012081-35112081 GCF_964638095.1 Poromitra crassiceps
ATTTTCACATCGGCCTACAACAAGACAGACAGGTCAGTAGGAAAAGAAACCATTCAAGCCGTTTGCAGCACTTGAGGAAACTGTGAGTTTGCTCGTTTAATTCATTGATATAAGCGATTGCGCGAACGATTAATTAATTAATTAATAGGCTACGTAAACGTTAGCGGGCACTTATCACCCAATAGCCTAATGCAGTAAGTATAGGCTATCATCTCCTTGTTGCATTTTCAAACTGGCAGATGGGGGGGGAAAGAAATGATTCAACTTTTACTTGTTTACTCACCTAATTTGGCTCTCTTCCAAATAATCCAGCCACGTAACTACGTCCATTCATGAAATTATTAAATAGCAAAGGGACATTAATGGTCTGTAAAGTGCCATTTAACCACCCGCCCACTCAGACATACATGATCCAGAACATGAGCTGCCGGTGTTAAACAACAGCCATTTTGCCAATGATGCGGATCCTGTAATAGGGACTCAGATGGTAATGATCCGCACTGGCGGGAGTGCGCATGAGGCGGATAATTGTTTCTAAACATGCAGGCCGACCGGCTAGCAGCTGGTAATAAACTGGATTTCCCTGCATGTTTAGAAGGGGCTCATGATTAGTAGGAAAAAGAAAAGAGTTCACCATCATTACCATGGC
This sequence comes from Poromitra crassiceps, assembly GCF_964638095.1. Lineage (NCBI taxonomy): Eukaryota > Metazoa > Chordata > Actinopteri > Beryciformes > Melamphaidae > Poromitra > Poromitra crassiceps. The sequence goes on from NC_139623.1 coordinate 35,012,731, forward strand.
AACTACAGTTTACGATTTCCATGACCGCCACTGACAAGTGCTGTCTCTTGTTTCCAGGTAAAATTATCATGTTGTTTTATCCATATAAGTTCCGAGGAACTAAAAACTTCAAAGAATCTACATTTGGAATGGACGGTCTATGGACCAAAATAGAAAAAAAACAAAACAGATGCAATCTTCTCACCATACAACCATATTTCTCACCATACACCACTATTATTTATTTAACTTTTATTTAACTTGGTGGTCCAATTAATTAACCTTGCAAGCCAGCTGGATTCTCACAAGATCTTGATCAGATCACGTGACGAATCAAACAAAACCACCCATCTGGCAGCGTCAGGTTACCAACTACTGGCCTCTTTCTGAACAGACGCCTAGCCAAGAGAGCAGCACATACACACACTGTGTTTGGCTGTGGCCTTCTTGTGCTCCTTGTGCTCACAGAGAAGCTGCTCTGAGGTCAGCTGAATGGACAGGAAATAGAGCTCCATCTAACATGGATGGCATGTGTCGCACGTCTGGCCCACCTATTGTCCCATTGTTCTTTGCTGTGCAGGTGTCAAGTGTGGCCTGCTGCAAGCAATAGATGAAAGACCATTTCCCAAACTGCCATCCACTCAGCAAGGTCAAGAATGTAACTGTTATGCTCTTCCACCAGCGGGGCTTTCCACAAATTGTATGCTTTTGTTGTTGTTGTTGTTGTTGTTGTTGTTGTTTTTGTGTTGTAGTTGTTGGGTTTTTTTTTTGGGGGGGGGGGGGGGGACACCCACAGAGTGTGGGTGGGCTGCAGGCTGGGGTGGGTGAAGGGCTGCGATTAGTTTCACATTCTTCTTGAAAAGGACTATATATATATATATATATATATATATATATATATATATATATATATATATATATATATATATATATATATATAAACACACACACAGATCCTTTAAAAAAAATTATATCATGGAAAAGTTAGTATATATATATATATATATACATACATACACACACTATTCATATATTTTGAGCACCTATGTTACTGTACTGCAGCTTCACTACTTCTCCCATGACTACTACCACTACTACTGTAGTACTATTAAAACTACAAACACCACTTAAAGAGGAAAGGAAAGGCTTCTCAACTACCAGAAAGGACTCACTTCAGGCTGTTGAAACCATCGACATAAAAGAAAGATGGACATGGACACCATCTCAGCTCTCTAAGTCCTGCCTCCGCCTCCGTCCTGCTTACCGGGTTGTCCAACTGCCTGCATATGCCAGGAAATGTGTTTCTTAACGTTACAACATGAGGTCCACACAAGTTGCTAGCACACAACCAGCCATCAGCTAACGGATTAGCTGTTAGCCTTTGAATTCACAAACAGACACTGGAGGTTTTGGGTAAAGCATGAGGAGAGTTTTTATATGGATATCTCAGGAAAGTGCTTTGACTGTGGGATTGTTGTTCACAAGCTCCTCTCCTCGTAGCTGTTGTAAGGATATACAGAAGAGACCAGGCAGCCTGGCTAACGTTACTTAGCCCATTTTGTTAGCCTCAAACTCAGAGGCAGCGCTGGGCCCTGCCCAATAAACAACGTAGCCTAAAGCTTTGGTTATATTTCATCTGTTAAACCAACATGTGTTTCAAAAGAAAATAAATCATACCATTAAACAAAATGTCATGGAAACATTAGCTAATCAACACAGAGCTGCAAAGATCAGTTCATTGGATAATTTCCCCCGTATGACGATGTTAAGCTGCCCACCTCGAGCAGCCCAGAGTCTGGCTGCTAGGAGCTGAGACGACCGGCTGGCCCCCGGTTCTTCCTGATCTCCGACAACAAGCATCAGATTTCCATACAGGCGTCATTTTGATCAACTGACCTCATAGTGGGAATCTATATGGTTACTTTTGGCGAGACAAACTTAGAACTTAAAGTGCCATATTTACAGAGCTAGAGGATTAACTGTATATAAACACAGTACGCACTGTGTGCAAAGCTAGAGCCAGCAGCTACATAAAAAAGTTCAGAGGGGCGGGGACCTCACACAATTAACGGAGCTACTGCGCAGAATCTGGTCCACTAGTTTTGGCCTCAAAAGAGTATAGTGGGAGGAGGTGGAGTTGCAGTCTCCATATTTAATATAGCTCAGTGGTTGAAACACACACACAGACACAGTGTTTTACCTCCAGCCATGTCCTGTTCCAGTAGTTGTATCTGCAGGTGGAAGATCTTCTCCTGGAGGTCGCACAGCGTGTGTTTCATCTTCTCCCGCCGCGTTACCATGTAGCACAGGTTACGCACCTGAGACACAATGTCACATTAACTTCAGCTTGAACACACACACATATAAGCATGAACACACACACATGCACATACACACACACAAACAACACGTCACATTAACCTCAGACACACACACACACACACACACACACACACACACATGCACGCACCAGTGGGCTAGCTCGGGGTTTGGGAGAGGAAGCCGCGGAAGTGATACTGAAAGCTGTAGTTCCTCAAATGGCCACTTGAGGCTGGACCCAAAAGGGAGTCGTTCCCGTTCACCCCAATGTTAAAATGCCCCACTTTGTAACAGGATCAAGCATGTTTGCAGCCAGGACCAAAACACTGTTTTGGCCTATATACAGTAGCTAATTTCACCTTCCATAACAACTGTACGGTGGCCAAATCTTTATATAACTCACCCGTTTAGAGTAAAATAGACGATAGAAAACACTATGTGTTTGGGGTGATTGACAGGTCGCCTGTCTAGTGAACCCCACATAGAGGAAACATAATAAGCATTTTGAATGAAATGTACGAAACCCCTCGTCTCGTGCCGCCTCGCAAAAAACAACGGTAGGCTACGTCCATATATAGACAGTCAATGGCATGCACGGCGCGCGCACCCATGCACGCACGCACGCGCACACACACACACACACACACACACACACACACACACACACACACACACACACACACACACACACACACACACACACACAGCTATGTTTCATCTTGTTCCACCCTTCATTGACAGCAGAAATCAGAGGACACTCCACCAAGCTTTCTACAACGTTTCATGGTGTTATGTGAATCCATTTGGAACTTAACCTCCTTTTTGTAATTGGCCACACCCATTACCACACCCCATTTTGGCATGTGGGTGTGGAAAGTTAATCAATTCATCCTTGACCAATGACCAAGCTTTCTATAAAATGTTGTGGTGTTACTGTACATGGATCCTTAAAATGACTTCCCCTCCTTCCTTCTGCCTCATTAAAAATCCCAAAGCAACCAATCATCGTTATCTAGATCATAGCATACAAACGAGGGCTTTAACTGCTGAATACTGGACAAGGATTGGCTCTAGTATTCGTGTTGTCACAAATCATGATCATTGAAAATCGCCTTTTCAGTGAGCACAGAGAAACTTTCCACTTTCAGCAGACAATTGTGGAAACAGCTTTCTAGTGTCAAACTCTGCGCAAACATCATTCTGCACAGTGAAGCTCAAACATCCAACTATAGGTACAAGAACAAAAACATTTTTGACTTTAGGGGGTCTTTACCTTTTTTTTCTGGAAAAACTATATCAGACACACATTATTAATAAAAGTAGAGGATTTTAAACATGACTTTATTAGGGAGAACACAGTATGAATTAACAGCTGTGGTTTCTGTACGTCCAGTAATGAGTCAATCAGAGGATCGGCCCAAGGTGAGAGTCAAGAGGAAACTTCCTGTTTCCTGCCAGTAAACTGGATCCCAGGCTCTCTCTCTCTCTCTCTCTCTCTCTCTCTCTCTCACTCACACACACACTGGATCCCAGGCTCTCTCTCTCTCTCTCTCTCTCTCTCTCTCTCTCTCTCTCTCTCTCTCTCTCTCTCTCTCTTCCTGTTTCCTGCCAGTAAACTGGATCCCAGGCTCTCTCTCTCTCTCTCTCTCTCTCTCTCTCTCTCTCTCTCTCTCTCTCTCTCTCTCTCTCTCTCTCTCTCTCTCTCTCTCTCTCTCTCTCTCTCTCTCTCTCACTCACACACACACTGGATCCCAGGCTCTCTCTCTCTCTCTCTCTCTCTCTCTCTCTCTCTCTCTCATCTCTCTCTCTCTCTCTCTCTCTCTCTCTCTCTCTCACTCACTCACACACACTGTTGGAGAAAAATATAAGTTCCATTGGCATTTCCCAATAAGCTATAATTGCATACACATAATTATTCTCCCCTTTGCTCTGGCCCATTGGCCCATGACATCTCACCCATATAGAATAGCAGAGGACTTCTCCTCTTTGCTGAGACCTTGGTCAGTGCATCATGTTCCAATAACAATTGATACAGACAGGGGCCTGCACGACGCACACACATTTCCATGAGATCATCCCATTCCTCTCGCCTCCTCTCTGCTCCTCTTCCTTTACAGTATAAAGCGTATGTCAAATTGTGACATCGCGTCTGAATATTTGACTCTGTACATTAATCAGACATGTGTACATTGAGATTCAAGCCCTCTGACAATATACATATTGCAGAGATAGTATGGTAATAAATATACTTTTATGATACATCTTCCTAGACTCATGGCTTCAATTCATTTGGTAGATAAGTTGTTATAAATTATTACATTTAGCGGATGTATAGAATTTTATTCTCTATCAGTTGGCGTCACGAACAGGATATCTATGACAGAGCGGGTAAGTCTGAATTAATTTAATAATTCATTACTGAGCTGTCATCTGATATTTAAAAGAATCTGAAATGTTTGCATATTGTGGGTGTGGCAAAATGACATTGTATATAATTGTAAATAGATAACTCTATGATTGAAGCTGTGTGCTCAAATAGAGAAGCTGTGTGCTAAAATAGGTAAGCTGTGTGCGCCTAAACCAGGTAGCTGTGTGCTCCTTTTCTTAGATCTCCCCATAACCTACCACTCACTCGGCGGGGTGTAGCCCCGTGGCGCGCTGGCTAGGATCGGCCAGAGATATTGAGCACCGAGCGAGACTGGGAAGCAATCATAGTTGTATCAGCCAGAGCCCCATAACAAAAACTCACTCGGCGGGGTGTAGCCCCATAACACCGAGAGCGAGAAGGGGAAGAAATCTGTGACAAGCAATATGGTTGATATGTTTTTGAGATTCCCACAATGTGTAACAAACAACATGTAACAAACAAACAACCAAAAATAAGCAGCTATTTCATATTGGACTGTAAAACAGAACAATTTCTTAAGAAGCCTATGTTAAAGAAAAAATTGAATGGGAAGTTTGCAAAAAGTGTATTTTAACCACCCCCAAAATACAGAATCAATTATGTCCCTTGAACAAATTGATCTGTCACCAAAATTTGTAGTTCCAGATACCCCACACACAGACGGAACTGGTCAACAGGAGAAGAACCGTCCCTCTGTCACCACCCCACATCGACTAAAAGCTAAGGTGTTGAAAATTACTTTACACACACACGGACACAGATCAAGATCACAAGTAAGTGATAAACAAAAACAGTAGCTGTCTCTCTCTCTCTCTCTCTCTCTCAATGAAGTAAGCAATTTTAATACCCTTGGTGCGTAATGCAAGACTGAAATATAAAGTGTTTTGAATGTGAATAAATGAGAGATTTATATAAAATGGGACATTCACAGTAAACTAGTTAAATCAGTGCTTTGCTTAAGCAACAAAGTGGAGTGTTTTACGAGAGAGAGAGACAAATGCGTACACCAGCAGTGTTGACAATTTTCATAGAGCACAGCCCCAAAAAGACAATTGAGATAAGCAGCTCTCTCTCTCTTTTCCTGTCTCATACTGTAAAAATGGTTTGATTCCCTCTCTGAGACCTGTAAAAATGAGTGATAATAGGTCAGAGAGTGGGCAGCCAGAACCTTGGAAACTACGAAAAGCGGAACGTCTGTGGGCGAGAGACATTCTTAGACAGCATGAAAAGAAAAACATCCCTCCCATACCACCTGGCTCATGTGCTGACATAGTACGTTTAAAACTAGGAGAAAATTATGTGATACCTTTCATGCACGATCTTAATAAAGGTACTAGAGGCCTCTGGCCTGTAGGAGGATCTTTTGATAAAGATAAGATTGGATACATGAAAATTGCAGCCAGACAGTCACCCAATCTCCAATGGTCAGAGTCTTATGTGACAGAATGCATAAGAGCATGTTGCTGATAGGCATCATCAGCTTCCCCAAGGCAACGCAACGAGAGTGCCTTGCTCTGACATGGACAAAAATAAGGCTCCCATGCCAGATATGACAAAAATTGACTCTGAGAAAAGGGATTCAGACCAAATTGACCCTAAACATGCGATACAGTCTAACCTTGATGAAGAACAAATTCACACTAGCAGCACAGAGTCACTCACTGATAAACCTGACCATCCTCATCTAATTGCCCCCAAGATAATGTGTGATAATACAGCCATTCTCAAACCATGGACCCCCCAGGAAGCACGAAGCATGCTTAAGGACAGTCCAGATCCTTTTAAAAAGACCCATTGCTTTCCATAGCTGGCTAGCTCAAATGATAAGTTTGTATGACTGCTTGATTCCGGATGTGAGACAATTGTTGTCACTGGCTTACAATCTGGAGTGGAAAAGTGTACACAAAAATTTCTCGTTTCCAGCGGGAGATGGGAATGAAAATTGGATAGCAGCAACAACAGGAGAAAATTATTCCAGGGATGATTGGATAAGAGAAATATGTCTGGAATCGATCAAAAGGTCAGCCAGAGACTCAGTAGATTATAGTAAAGTCATTTCCTGTATACAAGGTTTGAAGGAAGACACTTTTCATTTCATACAGCGGTTTCAAATGACGTGGGACAATTCTGTTGGAGTGGATCAGCAAAATTTGTTAGCTGTACAAATACTCATGAATTGTTTACGTCCCGAGATCACAACTGCCTACAAGATATCTGCAAAAGATTGGAACACAGCAGATTTTGATCAGACTATAGCAGCTCTGTCAGACCTATGTAGAGACGGGAGATTTGAGACAGGTACCGAACAAAGTGTTTTAAATATGGCCAAGCAGATACCTGTGAACATACAAACAGACTCAAATCATTTGCCAGATCAGATGGTTCAGCATTCTGGATCAGCTGACCACATGCCAGTACGCATACACCCTAATTTCACTCTGCATGTGCCTCGAAAACGCCCCCGTTATAAAGGCAACCGGAAATGCTACAACTGCAGGGAAAGTGGTCATTATGCAATTGAATGTCGAAACAAGCCCCAGGTTCAATCCCCAAACCTTTGAGCACACAGATGCTGTGATCAGATCAACATGTGTAGGACAGAAAAAAAAGAAAAAATGTTTTGGAATATAAAAGGCTGAAATGAAATAATTTGTTTATGTTCCCTTGGAACAGTCAGTTTTCCAACAAGGTTAAGCATAGCCAAAACAACTTAGCCAAAACATTAGCCTAGCGAAAACAATTTGGAATACGACACCAAGCTAGTCTATGGCGACATCTCCAGGCTGATTGTGTTAACACACCCTGAGAGACCAAAGTGATTGAATGTTTTTTGTTTGTTATGAATCAATAGAAATGCAGTAAGCAAATTTGAATCAACCAATTAGTAATAAATAGACTGTTGATTATTATTTTGAAAATAAATCATAATAGAATGTGTGGTGATGGGTGAAGAGTTCCTGTGTGAGATAATCTGAACCTGAAGTGTTTTCTTAAACAGGAAAAATATACATTTATGAACCACCAATTGGGTGGATGAGAAATATTATTATAAAATGTGCATACCAACATTTAACTTTTGGTATGATTTACACATAAGCAAAATTTACACTAAAGTACGCTGGAGATGTTTTCAAAAGTAGCCTATCTATAAATAAGACAATGGCCTCTGAGGACAGACAGTCCTGAGTTTGCGTTTGGAGTATGTGAACAATGTTGGCCCTCACTGTTTTATCTAGTGGGGTCTTGCCATCCCCAAAATCACTCAAGTGAACTGCCTGGGGTCTAGCCCGCCCCCCCATGTAAAGCCCTCACTCACAGCACCTTCTGGGGTCGCCCTCCGCCCCATTGCACATTGCCACAAGTCCACAAGGTCAATTCATTGCCACGCTGTAAGCTGTGAATGCCCACTCAGGAGTCATCTTGTTTATGAGGTTCATTGCAAACAAATTATAAAGTAAACAATTGAATATGTACTCACAGAGTATCTCAAACATTATCTGCCATACGTGCGTACTTGTTGTACTAATAAAATACAAGAAATTATTTTGTCTAAAATACAGGCACATTGTGAAATCTAATGTTTACAGTTACAGGTTGTACATCACAGAAAAACCTTCACACCAGCACAAATCTGTACTTTGAGTACTTTGATCCACAGTTCAAGAGGTCTACTTGACCTAGTTTTTGTAGAGTAAAGAAAATTCTTTCTATTTTCAATATTAAATAAAATTAAGTGTTTTAAAGTGTCATTTTAAGAATAATCAGTTATATGATACTGTGATTATGTTTTAATGAATATGATTAATCAATGTTATGAATGTTTTGCATTTTAGAAAGTTTCAGTTATATATTCCAAACAAACCAATATTAAAGTAAACTAGAAATAGAATAAAATAGTTCCCAAAAAGAAATTAAACCACTGCGATGGAGTTGGGCTATTAAATAGTTTTAACAACAATTACAACAACAGCACCAGGAACAAACAAATAAATGAATGAACTAGAGTCATCACATGATGATAAATATTGTTGTTGTTGTGAATACTTTGAAAATATTTTACTTAACATGATTCCTTTTAGAGGAAGGTCCGAAGGACTCAAGCGTTGAATAAAGTGAAACTGGAAAAATTATATATATACATACATGTATATAAGAAGCTTCTTTTACAAAAGTGGAAAAGATTTAAGTGTGATTTGGAACACACTGAATATTAAGTTCAATGCAAAATATATATAGTGATATTAATTAGACTATTTGCATTGAACCATATAGAGTTAAGATTAGTAGGCCCACTCCTATATATTATAGCCGCAGTGGTGACGTAATATTGTTATTGTATCACTAAGATTTGTTTTCTCTTCCCAATAGATAATGGAGATGCTGTGATATGAGCTGAGACTGCGCTGCACTGTGTTGTTTTCAAGTGTTTAATGGTTCCTATGTTTTCAAAAAAAAAACCTGGCCCACAATTAAGTACAGATACAAGCATTATATTGAATAGTGCACTTAAATTTTGTAATTATTATTGTTATAGTTGATGAACATAACAATTGGGTGGATTGTTGGAGAAAAATATAAGTTCCATTGGCATTTCCCAATAAGCTATAATTGCATACACATAATTATTCTCCCCTTTGCTCTGGCCCATTGGCCCATGACATCTCACCCATATAGAATAGCAGAGGACTTCTCCTCTTTGCTGAGACCTTGGTCAGTGCATCATGTTCCAACAACAATTGATACAGACAGGGGCCTGCACGACGCACACACATTTCCATGAGATCATCCCATTCCTCTCCCCTCCTCTCTGCTCCTCTTCCTTTACAGTATAAAGCGTATGCGTGTGTGTGTGTGTGTGTGTGTGTGGTGAGAGAGAGAGAGAGAGAGAGAGAGAGAGAGAGAGAGAGAGACACACACACACACACACAGAGTTATATATTATTGCCAATAACACTGACTGTCACTTTTCAGTCAAGTTTTTTTCTTCTCCCCAATTGTACTTGGCCAATTCCCCCTCCTGTCCTGGTCGTTGATCCACCCCCTCTGCCGATCTGGGGAGAGCTGTAGACTAGCACATGCTTCCTCCGATACATGTGCAGTTGCCAGCCAATTATTTTCACCTGTACATAGCACGTGGGATGATCATGTTATTCCCTGCGCCCATCCCCCCCTTCCCGAAGAGACAACGCTCAATATGCTGTGCGGTCGGAGACTTAATTGAAGAGGATGACAATTAAATGTGAAGATAGTATACACAGCACGTCACCTGCATGAGTTATTTAAGAAATATATTGTATAGCTTATTTTTCTTCTACCATGCAACAAACCTTTTTTTTTTATTACTTGGGGGAAATGTTTTTTTTTTTAAACTGATTAACTGATCGTATTATTCGGTTAAAGTTTAAATGGTGGGATATTGCTTAACGGTTATCGGTTGACATCCCTAATTGTGACATGTCAATAAAGCAGATTAATTGAATCTTGAAAGAGAGAAAGACAGAGACACGATGGTTATGACCACTTGATAGAGAATAAAATTCTATACATCCGCTAAATGTGATAATTTATAACAGCTTATCTACCAAATGAATTGAAGCCATGAGTCTAGGAAGATGCATCATAAAAGTATATTTATTACCATACTATCTCTGCAATATGTATATTGTCAGAGGGCTTGAATCTCAATGTACACATGTCTGATTAATGTACAGAGTCAAATATTCAGACGCGATGTCACAATTTGACATACGCTTTATACTGTAAAGGAAGAGGAGCAGAGAGGAGGGGAGAGGAATGGGATGATCTCATGGAAATGTATGTGTGTGCGTCGTGCAGGCCCCTGTCTGTATCAATTGTTATTGGAACATGATGCACTGACCAAGGTCTCAGCAAAGAGGAGAAGTCCTCTGCTATTCTATATGGGTGAGATGTCATGGGCCAATGGGCCAGAGCAAAGGGGAGAATAATTATGTGTATGCAATTATAGCTTATTGGGAAATGCCAATGGAACTTATATTTTTCTCCAACACCACTAGATACAGTTTGCACTCACTGAATGGTTTTTATAACTACATGTTCTCAAGTTAGAATGCGTTCATGTTATTGTAGATATTGCTGTTACAGTATGTGCAACTGTTGTATGTGTGTTTTCAAAGCAAACAGTTAATAACTATTAGAGATACTGATGATTATGTACTTTCCAAGCCGAATAATTTATCATCTTAATGCTGAATTAATGTATGAACTGTTGTTTGGAGTTTTGCATGTATTGTGTGGAGAGAGAGAGAGAGAGAGAGAGAGAGACAGAGAGAGAGAGAGAGAGAGAGAGAGAGAGACTAATTGGGTCTGAGCCAGAACACTATGAGTAGTCCCAAACTAACTACAAACTGGCTCTCTGCCAAGGACAGAGTCTCACAAACACACACACACACACACACGCACGCACAAACACACACTCCTGTTCCTGTGTCTCCAACCACATCTGTGTTCTGTGTTCTGTGTGTGTGTGTGTGTGTGTGTGTGTGTGTGTGTGTGTGTGTGTGTGTGTGTGTGTGTGTGTGTGTGTCTGTTGCAGGAAGGCAGGTATGCAGGTACAAAAAGAGTCAGAACAAACAGGAATGTATAATAAAGAAAGGCAAAGAAAACAGATGAGTGCTTTTAGTTTTACACAGAGAGAGAGAGAAGAAAAGAGAAGAGAGAATCGTGCATGTTATTTTGTTTCATTCATTCTTGATGCTTTGGCAATATTGTTCATGAGACATTCATGCCAATAAAGCACATTTGAAAATTAATTTGAGAGAGAGAGAGAGAGAGAGAGAGAGGGAGAGAGTGTGTTTATGGGGCTGTTTTCCGAGAGGACATGGGGAGAGGACACACACACACACACACACACACACACACAAACACACGCGCGCGCGCAGAGAGCTGCAGATCACAGAGGCCAATACAAAAACGAGTCATTCCCCATCGACCCCCATGTTCAAATGTACAACTTGACAGCATAAATAAACATGTTTACAGCCTGCTTCAAAAAACTGCTAATTTCTCCCTTCATAACAGCTGTACATATCTCACTCGTTTATACAATCTATGGGCCTGTGTCCACCTAGCGTCTTTTTCCAACTGTTAAACGCTGGGAGTGCGCTGGTGAGCGCTGATCCCAGCGCACAATATACAAGGAAGCAGTCTGAAAATAACGTTAGTTCAGTGTGGTAGTAGCTTGATAGCTGACAGCTAGCAAGCTAACAACACAGGTAGGCTACGTTATTAAAAGCAGTAAGCACAACACTCACCAGAAATATTAAGTGTCTAGCCAATCTGCTCCCACAATTGAGCCATCCTGTCTCTGTTGCGATAGTTTTTCCATATGATTAGTTGCCAGAAAAGGAGCACCCGACACCAGCGTCTTTCTGAAAAGTTAAAATATTTTCAGCTGGGAGCGCTGGGAGTCGGGCGCACAAAGACGCCGGAGCGCTCTGAAAATAGACGCTGGGCGCTGCGCACTTTGTCTAGACGTCCATGTGCACCCGCATACGCTCTCCCCCCATTGGAAACAACTGAAAATAGACGCCGGAGCGGATGAAAAGACGCTAGGTGGACACAGACCCTATGTCAAAAAGAAGTCTGATTGTCTAGGTGGCTACCTGGTGACATCAAGATATTTTTATTATTGCGTGGCCATGCAATAGTATCTCATGGCCACAAGATACTAATGCGTGGTAACGAGATAATTAAGTCGTGACCACGACTTACTAATGCGTGGCCACGAGATAATTAATATCTTGTTCCCACGCCTTAATTATCTCGTGGCCACACATTAGTAAGTCGTGGCCACGCATTTGTAAGTCGTGGCCACGACTTACTTATCTCGTTCCCACGCATTAGTATCTCATGGCCACAAGATACTAATGCGTGGGAACGAGATAATTAAGTCGTGGCTACGAGTTACCATGAGATACTAATGCGTGGCCACGCAATAATAAAAAATATCTTGATGTCACCAGGCAGCCACCGTAGGAGTCTATGGGGAAATTACCCTACTTCTCACTAGTGCTGAACGATTTGGGGAAAAGGTGCCATTGTGATTATTGTGGACAATATTGCGATTTTCGATTTTGATATAATTAACAAATGGTATAGGGATGTACCGGTATGGGTTTTTGATGGTATGATAACCTTGGACAAAAATACCACAGTTTCACGGTATGTAAAATCTGGCATAAAATAAAAATAAGAAAATATATATTTTTTGCCATTGAACAGAATGTATTTTATTTTTAAATAACAATTTGCTGAATTGTGGGCTGAGAAAAAAATTAAGACATGTTAATGTAACCTACATCTGTAATTACAGTTACTGTTGCAAATACAGTATGTGTGTGCTTTGGTAATATTATAGTACTATTCTTACTTTTTTTTTTTTTGCAAATATATTTATTGGGTTTTCCATTTTTGTACAACATATAATGATATAAAGACAACATGTACATGTAAATACACAGACAGAAGAATATAAAAACGAAACAAAAACGAAACACACAAAAAATTATAAAATAGAACCAAAATCAATTAAATTAAATTAATCAAGCAATTCTTACATAGCAATTACATTTCCTGGTGTGCGACTTTCTAGATAATCTATAAATCGTCCCCATATTTTAAAGAAGTTTTGCATTTTCCCTTTGACGGCATAAGTCAATTTTTCCATGGCAAGAACATTGGAAAGACTTTTAAACCACTGTTCAACTGTCGGTGCCTCCGTGCTCTTCCAAGACGTTGCAATACTATTCTTACTTCTAAATGTAAACGATTTACTTCATCTAATCAATTTGATGTAAAACTAAAACTTAATCATAATATCAAATAGTGCTTTTGTGGTGCTCCCGCATTTGTGCAATCATGCTGGAAGTATTGGGTCCTCTCTTCGCCTGCATGTTTTAGCTACATGTTGGGTGATCTTCCTCCTCTAAACCCTGGCCATCTGTGTTTTTACGATAGCTGATACAGCCAACTTCGTCTGCGGGAAAGTTCTAAGTAGTATCCGGAGCACAGCGATTCAATGTAATATTTGAGTCTGCGGAGAGACTAGACTGGGGAGCTGCCAGGTAGTCATGTGACCAGTCTGAACAGTGACTGAATGGTCATCTGTCACGCTCTCTCTCTCTCTCGCTCTCTCTCACACACACACACACACACACAACACCCACTCACAAACACAAACAGACATTTCTTTTAAAATAATCGTACCCTTTTGATGTAATCACACATGCTGACATCGCGATTCGATTAATCGTGCAGCACTACTTCTCACTTGATTTATTACTGTATATGGCCTCAGTAAACAGTTTCCTAATGAGTTTATGGTCTCAATCATTAGTTTCAAGTCTTCTCAAATACAGCATGATAGTAAAATTAGACTCACATGGACAAACCCAGCGTCTAACCTAATTTCTGGTGTTTAAAAGAGATACAAAATGGTGAAGGAGACTCGCACATCCCAAAGTACGGTCTTCTAAAAAGGAGGTGCTGGACCAAACGAAAACAGCAGTGCAAAAAGAATGAGTCCGCACACTGTAGCTCCCATTTAAGTAAATTTATTTTACCCGTGACGTTTCAAGCTCACTCAAAATGTCACAGCCCACTGGTTGGCAATTGGGTTGGTCACATATTCCAGAAAAATCAGATGCCACAAGAGATTGAAAAGACATACAAGGACAGATAACACAGCCAGGTCATAAAAACAGATCAAATAGATAGCACTACGGCTGGCTACTGCGAGACTATGGTCAAATAGATATATGCTGATGCTGAGATATGTTGTGGGGTGTGATTGACAGGTGGCCTGTCCAGTGATTGTGCATCTTGCCCATCACAGACCAATAGCAAGCAGCGCTGCGGCTCTGTCTGGCAAAAAACAGGAAAGACGGCGATGCTCAAAACGCCAAACTAGAGGTTTCAAAACGGGAGTCCACAAACCAATGGGTGACATCCATAGGTGTAGTGCTGGTGTAACGCGGGGAACGGCGTTCCCACACTTCTCCAAGGGGTGTTTTGTGTATGTGTGTGTGTGGCTTTGCTCCGTCCTCCACACGGCGGCATGTCCCACCACACACGTTTCAGAAGCGGAGCGCTTCCGGGCGCTGCCTGGCAGCTGGATGCAAGATCGCGCGGGATTTACGAGATCGCGCGATACTGTGTGTACAATGGGGTGGATGTAAAGAGCACAACACACAAACAATATAGTCTGTCGTTGACTTGCTTTTGATTTGGTCATTTTCCCTTGATTTTTGTGCTTCTACCATGGGTAAGTAGTAGAGATGCGCGGATGAGCTTTTATGCCATCCTAATCCGCGTGTATGCATGAACCGTCCGCCCACCATAAATCCGCGCAAACTATTTCATACTATTTATAGTAAAGGTAAAGTAAAGGTAAAGTCCCAATGATTGTCACACAATGTGTGAAATTTGTTCTCCGCATTTGACCCATCCCCTGGGGGAGCGGTGAGCAGCAGCGTGCGCCGCGCTCGGGAATCACATGGTGATTTAACCCCCCAATTCCAACCCTTTGATGCTGAGTGCCAAGCAGGGAGGCAATGGGTCCCATTTTTATAGTCTTTGGTATGACTCGGCCGGGGATCGAACTCACGACCTCCCAGTCTCAGGGCGGACACTCAGACCACAAGGCCACTGAGCTGGTGATCCACTGAGCTATAGATCCGCGCCCGCCATGCACCCGACGCTATAAACGCTATAAAACGCTATAAAAGGAGCGAACTTACGGTTTCTGCTGCCGTTGATGCGATCGCTGCAGTCCAAGACTCCAAATAAACTTCCATGCTGTATTATATCCAGTCCACCACTTGCCCTCATGTAGCTTACTCGGCTAACGCTATAGCTTTAAGTTTAGTTTACTTGATTGCCTCATTGTATGGGAAAATACGAACGCGTCTTCTCTTCAAACACGTCTTCAGCGGAGACTCCTTTTTGAGGGTGACATCATTGACAATATATGGACGAAAAGTGTAGCCTTGCGACCTAGCACATGGCTATTGTTGTGTTTACGGCCGTGGGTCCTTTGGGGGATCTACAATAGGCGACTAAGAATGTGCCCGACGAAAAATGTAGCTTAAAATACGTTCATAGACTAGAGAACGTAATTAATATTATTTTTCCTAATTAATGATACATTGTTTCAACCGCCCGCAACCCATCCGCTATTAATCAGAATGTTTATTTTCATGATCTGGCAAGCCCGCGGGGCGGGATATCCGCGGTCAGCGCGGTTATAACTGTGGCCCGCGCATCACTAGTAAGTAGACTGAAATTATTTGTTTATTTGTCATACAGTGCCTGTTAGCAGGAGGAGAACTCTTGCATTTCTTCGTCTACTTGAAAGACTACAGGGGGAGGGGGGGAGAAGGAGAAGGAGTCGGTATTGGGTCTGCACACCGTTACTGTTTATCTGTTGGTCTTGATGGTTTGGTCAGCCTGGCCTATCTGACCCAGTCCATCCCCGTTAAAGCACTACAGATAAAAATAGCTGCTCAAGTGGGACACTGTGTGCAGAGTCTGGCTTTGATTAGGACACTATAAGCATGTATTTCTGTGTGTGTGTGTGTGTGTGTGTGTGTGTGTGTGTGTCCGGCAGGGGTGAATTTCTTACAGGAACTATACTACCCCAACCTTCAACGTTTCATATTGTCCTCCCGCCCCCAGCTTCATGCATCCCTGAACACACACATCCATTTTTTGAATGCCTGTATGGTGTAGAAATTAGAAACACTTGACAATATGTATAGTGAATTATTTAGGCCTGTTTAAACATTACAACAACAGACTCTCCTATGTGGACTATCATGTGTGATTTCAACTCTCCTTTTTGACCAAAACATTTACCACACACTGAACAATTAAATTGTTTATCTCCTGTGTGAACTATTATGAATAACCGCGGTAGGCTACATTGTATGCTTTGGTGCGATGTAGGATTTTGTCTTTCAATAATAATATCCTCATTGCAGCCTTGCTGTAGTTGTTGGTGTTGTTGCGGTTATTTGACTTTCTGACCACCCGCCTCAGTGCTTATTATGAGGCCAGAATAACAGATGCTGCCCTTGGCCATTGGGAAGGCTAACCATTTACTTTTGGCTTTATTGATTGTATATGATTCAACTTTGTATCTATGATTTTATATTATTGCATGTTTTTGTAGATTGTTGGGACTTCACTGGCCTGGAACAAACTGCTGGACTGGGGGGAATGAATAGCTGTGCCAAAAAAAGAAGAAGCTAGGCCTATGTGCTGTAGCCTATTGTATTTTTAATTTGACATTTTTTATATTTTTCATTTGCAAGTTCAACTGTCAGCTGAGCTCTGTTATTGAAGCTTTGGCTAAAGCCCTGAATTTTACAATGATGTTTTGAAATAAATATGTTTAAAAATCGTTTGTGTGTTAAAAGCTTGTGTTACATTTTCATTAGCGTTAATATATTACAGTAGCCTAATTTATTTTCAATGTCGGCTATCAAGAGCAATTTGGTTAGGCCTATAATCGCTGGGCTGGGTGCAGTGTTTGTGGTGTGGGAAATGTGTTAAAAGCTTGTATTACGTTTTCATTAGCGTTAATACAAGGAAGGTATGTGACCATCATTCATTTCAATGTCCGCTATCAAAAGCAATTCAGTTGTTTCATGAAATCGCTGGGCTGTGTGCTGTGCAGTGGTTGTGGTGTGGGAGATTCGAGCTGTCAAAAGAAGACAAAAGACTTGCTCCTGGCCAATCCCGGCGCTTGACTGCTGCGTAGGCGGGCACAGGGCGTGGTTTTGGCTTAACCTATGTGGGTTTCGAAATAACGCAGTATGGACAGACAGCCGAGCAGCAGCAGCGCCATCATCAGAAGCTGCGTGCTTATAGCCTACACAGCACGGATTAAAACCACAGGTCTAAAACACTGCATTGGAACAATTTAGAAGCAATTTATGAGAGAGACTACTGTTGTTTATGTTACCCTAACGACATAACGTCAGCACAGATGTGTTTCCTTGTTGGAAATTATGCAATCGTGATTGCTGCAGCAATCGGATTTTGATTGACAGCAGCTGCGTGTCTTTCAGGAACGCCGTTCAGGCACAGAATTTCTTAACGGAACTGAGTTCCGGACGGTTCCGGCCCACTTTCACCAGTGGTGTCCGGCCCCCGATCGCCGGTGTGTGGTGGCATGGCGGCTGGAGCATGGCAGCTGGTGAAGGCTTGAGCGCACGATTTAACATCTAAACACACACACCCGTCGTAACTGCCGTCGTAAATGTAGTCATGTGCAAGTTAATGTTGGGGAGATTGGTCTGGACAATGTGTCTAGTTTCAGTGATCAGAGTTGCCTACAAACGAGCGCTTCAAAGCGGGAGAGTCTATCGACAACAATGGCGTCCCTACGACCCAACCCCGAAACACCTGTTGGGCATGGAGCAGCTACACACAGACTTCTCTGACCTGGTGCAGCCCCTGAACGAGCAGCAGTGGTCGGACTTTCAAGTCAGAGAAAGGGCCTTTAGGAGCTGTCTGGCAACCAGAGAACATCGCGAGAAACAAAACTATGTTTCCTCGGGAGACCCTGGTGACTGGATCCGTCTCATAACTCTCCTGAATGGCATATTTTTCAAGAATGGATTGTTTACAACTGAAAGCCACCGTGGAAACCCGTTTGGATTCCCCCTTCTGAAGTACTGTATGTAGCTCGGATTCTGAAAAAGTTTCCGATGAAGCAGCCACTCCCCGAGGCATTAACACCGGTGCTGGCTACTACCTGGATCGAAGCGCAATTGCGTTTCCTCCGGGAGACGTTGCAGCCTTCATTAACAACTGCGGGAGACAGGCGACAGAGGAAGGTGAGCAGAAGTAAACTGTCTTATCTCTGGCAGTATAGACGATCTGAAGCCATTCAATTAATTTTGAACAACAGTGAATACCCAACCCCCCCTCCCTGCCCCAATAATTGCGAGCAAGTGCAATTGTACTATCAAACTAAGTGCCGAGGACAATCGTCAATTGACGATGAACTTCCACCATTTCCCTGCCACGAAGCCATATCACTCACGGAGCCTGCACGTCTCCCTGACACTGCGCACTTCACGCATGCTGAGGTGGAGACTGTGTTGCGCAATCTCCCCAACAACAAATCAAGTGACATGGACGATGTTTCCTATGAATCACTCAAGGCCACACAGTCATGTACACTAACTTCCATCTTTAATACCTGCTTGGAAAATAAACGAGTGCCTGATTCTTGGAAGGGGGCTCTCGTCCATAGAATCCCCAAAAAGGACAATATCCCGGACAATCCATCCACCTGGAGAGACATTTCCCTCTTACCTACCATCTTTAAGGTGTTTATGAAATGCATTCTTGCTAGGATTCTGCCATGGCTTGTTGATGAAAACATCTTATCCCCCAAGCAAAAGGCTTATATCAATAGGCAGGGCATGAATGAGCATGTGTTTTGTCTCAAAACAGGAATCGATGACTTCAAGCACGAGTCAAGTAAATTATTTATGGTTTTTCTTGATTTCCGTGATGCTTTTGGTACTTTAGCACATAATGTCATGTTAAAATCTCTTGAGGAAATACATCTACCTCAAGTTTATCTTGACATTGTTAAATATGTTTATTCTGGTTCATTTATAGGGGAGAGTGGGGTGAGTTGTGCCACTTTTTACTTGAGGTGTCTTTAAAGTGAGGGCATGACAGTAATGCCTCCAACTACAATATGTAAATATATTTCAGGATGTTGTGCACCACTGGGAACACTCCCTTTGGATCTTAAATAAACTGTTAAAAAAATATGGCTATTCTTAAAAAAGTGGTCTCTTGGCACAACTTGCCCCCGGTGCGGGGTAAGTTGTGCCTTTGGAGAGAATACGTTGGGGTAAATTGTGCCATTGATTACTGAAGTAAAACAGAACATTTTCATCTCATATACTGTAATGCTATATCAAAGCAAGTCAAAATAAAGATAACACTAAAGTCCAGTGTACTATAACAGGGTTAAACAAGGCTAAACGGTAGCAGCAGTTGACCTACATATTTAACATTTTCAGAAATAAAAATTATGTTCAAAATGAACAAAATCAACTATCACAGAGCCAGGCTACACTTGCCAATACTGCAATATTCTTCAACAAGGTCTATTTAAACATTTAACACATTCACTGCCAGCCGTTTTTTTTTTTTTACTGTAGGTAGGTTCTGCCAGAGTTTTTTTTTGAGGATTCTGGCTCATCTTTCAAGACCCGAGGATTCTTTTCTGCTAAGATTTTGTGAACACACAATATCTCAAAAGAACTAATAGAATGTGTGCTTTCTCTGTCTAAAAGAGTTAGTTTGTAGAGTTAGTAGTTATGTAAGCATTAGCAGTTGAATACAGCATGGTTTCAGCGTCTGAAAAATTATTCAGAGATAAACGGCTTTTTGTGAAATTCGATAGAACAGTCACTTTAACCATTCATTTTTGGCATCAGTAAGACGTCAGACATCTAAACAATAGTTTTGAACAGTAATTTCCTCCATAACAGCAGGAAACCCCCCTCTGCTTCCAACTCCTCCCTCCGTGGGCATTCTTCTTGGCTGCAGCGGCCGTGTCACAAGCTCGTTGCTGCTGCTGCTGCTGCTGCTGCTGTGCCTGTCTGCCCGGCCGCTCTTTGAGGAAGTCTGGATGGACTCGCTCGCTTCTTGGAGTTTTGGTTGAGAGCTTTGATGAAGCTTTTGCGATTCTGGTCATATTTATGCTGCGTGTTTCAAAGTGTGTTCCACCCGTAATCTATTATGCAAATTTGCAATCGCGCACCGCCAGCAATCAGCGCGAAAACGAAAGCGTTTTCGCCAATCCATTTTCATGAGAATGGCTTCGAGGAAGCCATTCTCATGAAAATGCTTGCCTTCCTCTAGTCAGGAGAGCACTGTCGCCACTTAGTGGGTCGGTGGAATGGGTTGTAAACGTTCGGTGGTTCCAATAATTATATAAGAGATGTAAAAGGGTTAGATGCACATCCCACGGTCAAAAAAAAAAAAATCATTTTTTTGACGGAGTAATACGTCATTGGCAGTGAACCGTTGGATTTTTTTTGACGGAGTAATACGTCGTTGGCAGTGAACGTGTTAAGAACAAAATGAAATAAAATTTCACTAAATCAACTGCAACTGCACTGGCACAACTTAACCCAGGCCTTTTGGCACAAATCACCCCATCCCCACCATTTTAACAAACTTGTATCATATAGCTGGTTTGGAGCTAACATCATGCTAACAGTATAGCCTCATATTGTAGCTTACTAAAACACTAACACATGTGTGAAATGTTTTCAAGCTTGTCTATAATTGTTCAGACACAACAATCAATAAACCTTGATCATAAAAAAATTACTTTGAGAGGCAAAAAACAGTTTTTTGAACTTAAATGTGCTTAGCTCTTGTGCCATCTGCCTCCCTTCTTTGCAGAGTGAGTAAAATGGATGCCTCTTCAAAAATGTGTGGTCACATGACCAATTTCTTCTATGGTTTTCTAGATACAAGGGGTGGCACAACTTCCCCACTGGCACAACTCACCCCACTCTCCCTACAGGTGATCTGTGGCAAACAGCTCACAGACCCAATCCCTCTCCAAGTAGGTATTAAGACTGGCTGTCCATGGAGTGCAGTTAATTTTGTACTCGCAATAAATCAATGGTTAAAGTGGCTTTGTAACTGTGCTCCTCTCAATGTCATCTCCCCTAACCCGGTTCAGGGGTACGCAGACGATGTCGTCATTTCCTCCCGTCAAGAGGGTGTTATCAACACCATGCTCACCAGAACTGACTCCTTTTTGGAGTGGTCTGGTTTAGAGGTAGAAGATTCCAAATGTGCAGTTTTTTATGAGAGGCGGAGCGGGGGGAACCGCTGGTACCATTCCAAATCAGATTCAATACCTGTATTTACAATCAATAATAAGCCACTGAGAGTATATTCACGCCACAAGACATATACATATCTAGGTCATAAATTCAACGTGGCAGGTGAGTGGAAAGATCAAGTTGATGACATCACATCTGAGTATTCCACCAGACTCGATTAATTGATGCATCCCCCCTGCCACTCATCATGAAGCTAGAAGCAATCAGACAAATAGCACTGGCCAAGGTTCAACACTTGTTTTCCAATGTACATATTCCATGTAAATCTGTACATGAAATGAATGATAGAATCGTGCGTTTGGTAAGGCAGTGGACTGGACTAAATACTCATAGTACACGTGACATCATATTTCACAGTAAACAGGAGGGTGGGCTGGGGGTTCCGAATTTTGAATGGACTTATTTTTCTACGAGGCTTGGCCACCTTTTAAATATGCTGAACAGTGATGACCAATATGTCAGAGAGCTCGCCAGAGCGTCCCTGTTCATAGACCTAAAAAGATGCAAGGTCCCCCTGGTACGTGGGTCGGATTCTAACTTCCTGGGATTCAAGATGAAACCCAGCGGGAAGCTGGACAGTCGCTCCCCTGGCTTTGGCGTGTGGTCTGACTGGCCTGACCTGAATGACTTATGTGGCTGGTGTGAAGTTGCCCTGGAGTGGGTGGGGCCTAACTCAGAGGCAGTGAATGTCTCTAAAGAGGTTATATCTGACCCCAGTATCTCTGTGAGAGCAACTGTGAATATCTGTGGAGTAGATCATCAACTCCCTCTAACGAATGCCCGAGGTCACCTCATGAGGGCGCAACAACAAAGACAACGACAACACTGGACTGAGTTAAAACTCCAAGGGAAACTTGCATGTCTCCCTGCAGCAGATCACTCTGTTTCTCATGCAGTGTTTAAAAGTGTCACTCTGGATGAGAGCATTATCATCTTCACTCTAAAAGCAAGACTGCAAGTTTTACCAACCAAGCTCAATCTTTCCATCTGGCTTCCTGACAGTCATGCTCCTCACTGTATATACATCATGGTCATGAACAGATAACTGAAACCATGGCTCACATCTTAACACATTGAGTGCCAAGGACGTCTGTGGACGTCCTAAAAAAAAGTAACGAGAAATGCCAAGGACGTCTGTGGACGTCCTAAAATCATAATTCATATTATTCCATAATTCTGCTGTTTAAGGTCGTACCCAGCCAGTGAGCATGAATCCCTTCAAGGGATCACACGGCGCCACCTTAAACATCTACACGGGAGCTGCGCCACCCACCTCAGATCCTTTACTTTGTGCAGGAGAAAGCGGAGAAAGCCGTGATCAAAGCGAAACCGATGCATGCTGCAGCCAGAGCCATATAGATTGCTCTGTCTGCAGCTGACAGTTGGCTGCGATCCGCGCCCACAACTGAGCTCTTCTGCTTCTGTCTATCTGTCTGCATATAGTTTCTCCACACGATTCCCTGCCAGAAAGGCAGCACCCGAAGCCGAACGGCCAAACCTTTTCCTTCAGTCCCGTTTGCCATTTCCTTGTTGCGCTGGGATCCGCCCGGGGCAAAAACGGAGGCTGCGAAAACAGACTGTGTGCGTGTGGGGAGGAGCCCGCAGCTCAGGGGTGGAGAGGGGGGGAGAGGGGGGTGGGGCACGCAGGCTGCACAGAACTACACCATGTCACTACATCAGAAAATAGTAGCTAGAGTCAGTGAATGTGCTTGAAATTAGAGTGCAAAAAGTATTCATAAAAGTGACTTTATCTTGAAAAGTAAAAAAAGACAGCAGAAAACCCTTGAAAGTGCTCTTCTTTCAGAGGCTGTCATTTCATAATGGAACTGTCTAGAAACAAAATTTCTTCTTTGAAAGAAGCAGGAGTGTCCAATGTTTCATTAGAGTCCAGCCCTGTCCATATAGCCCTAATAGAAAGAATTCTATAGCTGTTTTCAACTGAATGGAAGTGAATCTGGCACAGGCTCCAGACAATTTTACTGAAGCGCTGTGGCACTCAATGTGTTAAATGGTTGCCATGCATACAAAGGGCTTTACATATGTAGGCATGACAGATTAGTGGATCTGATATCAAAAGATATCTCTTCTATTTTCGGGTCTTCAATATCACTCCTGATGTTGTTGTTGTCAATGAAAATCGTAGAGAGGTGTTTGTTCTAGAGGTTGGCTGTACCTTTGACCACAGCCTAGAGGAGGCCTTTCTAACCAAGATGATGAAATACCGACAGCTAGAACAGACCATTTCACAGCTAGGCTACAGGTGTAAACTTCAGTTTTCATATTTGGTAGCCTAGGTAGAGAGGAGGAACAGAGAGGATGAGGAGTTTCGAGCAAATCCCAACCAAGTTTCATCTCTCTCTTTCACTTTTTCGGTCTCTCACTCTTTCCCTTTACATTTCGAGGTATTAATATTGACATTTAACAGCAAATGAATATGAAATATCAGCTGGCTGGAACTGTTGAAAATGTCAAGGACCAAGACCCTCCCAGAATGTTGACAGTATTGCATCTTTCAAAAATATGCTGTGGGCAGAAATAGCTTAAAAATTAGCGTTTAGTTACTCTTTAAGAGCATGGTGCAGGTTAAAAAAAAATCTGAATTGACATTTTGGGCTCATGATTACAGTGAAAACACTCCAAAAAGACAAAGATCCCCCCCCCCCCCCCCCACACAGGCCCCCAGGGTATAAATATGGAGGAAAAGGTGGCATTTTATAAATGGGCGTGTGACATAACAACAGGAGTGACATCACAAGAGGAGAATGTTCTGCTGGGGCTGACACAGGGATACAAAGTCATGGAGAGTGAAAAAAGGTGACAGATACCAGGGCAGACATAAAACCACTCAGAAATCCTCATATTTTGGGCTGAAAAATGTGACTGTCACCTAAAGGTGACTATTTTGCATCCCTGTGACATCACAAAAGGTAGTTCCATGAAATGGACCAGTGCCCCCTGCTGGTTACAAAAAATAGTCTAAACACAGCTATGTGTGATCGAAAAAAAGTTTTTTTCCCACAAATCCCATACCCCTTCCACATATTAACGCAATGTGATCTCCAACCTGCACCATACCCTTTAAGTTGAAATACAAATTTTGCTTGGATATGAAAAAGATTCTCAGAACAAAAGCTGTAAATTGTACTAGGAACTAGGATCAGTGACATCACAATTCCTCACAATTGCTCCATCACTGATGACATCATCGAGTGCTCGAGTGACATCACTGATGATGTCATACACATTGTGACATCATCTGTGACATCATTATGACCAAAATCATCACAAATCTCAGAATGTGGGAGCAAAAACTTGCCCGCTTGATTCCTAGGGATGTGGGTGAGCTAGCCGCCCACCCTGCAGCTCACATACATGCTCTCATTCTCTCGCTCTATATCTTCTCTCTCCACCCCTCTTCAATTTCTCTCTGTTCATTTTCTCTCTCTCATTCTCTCCAATCTAAAATTTCTCTCTCTGTTCATTTATCAGTAACCTCTCTCTCTCATTCTCTCTTTCTAAACCTCTTCACTTTCTTTCTCTGTTAATCTATCAGTAACCTCTCTCTCGCTCTGCGCTCGTCGTCTCTCTTCTGTCCTGGTGGTGTGTGCAGAGAGCTTTATCCCTGTAATGATAGGACTACACACACACACACACACACACACACACACACACACACACACACACACACACACACAGTATGATGCCCTCCTGCCAGACACCTGTTGATGTAATTAGTGGCTGATGACAGCCAACGCTCTGTTGACTGCTGTGTGTGTGTGTGTGTGTGTGTGTGTGTGTGTGTGTGTGTGAGAGAGAGAGAATTAGCGCCTGTGTGCACGCATAGTGAAGCATTGTGTGTGTGTGTGTGTGTGTGTGTGTGTGTAGCATGTGAATCTACTGCAGTGTTTATGTGTGTCCAAGAGAGAGTGTGCCTGTGTGTGTGTGTGTGTGTGTGTGTGTGTGTGTGTGTGTGTGTGTGTGTGTGTGTGTGTGTGTGTGTGTGTGTGTGTGTGTGTCTGTGTGTTGCCCCAGGCTGAAGGGCAGCTGCTGCATCAGAACTAATGGCTCAATTCCACCACATTTTACAGCCCTGCACAGCCCGTCACCACTCGGCTCTACTTGCTTCAACCCGATGGACGTTCTGCTTCGACCGCCCTTCATCTGCCCCCGCCCACACCTGGTCGTCACAGCGACCGCATATCTGCCCTCCACCCATGTTCTGAAATAGGCTATAACATAACGTTACAATTAAATCCATACACAGAACTTTTAAACTGTTTATGAAATACTGGTGCCTCTAAATTACCTACAGTGTGTGTGTGTGTGTGTGTGTGTGTGTGTGTGTGTGTGTGTGTGTGTGTGTGAGAGAGAGAGAGAGAGCAGTGCTGGCATGATCACAGTCCTTGATCCTGGCCTGAGCAGCCAGCTCATAGCATCACAGCATGTTGGGCGGGTGTTACAGTGTACATGGGCAAAAGTGACAATCGACCAGGAGAATGGATATCACTTTGTTGTTAGTCAAAACTCACAAGCGCTGCACGAGGGACGGGCGCGAGGGACGGGGGTTGCGCTAGAGTGAAGCCTCTACCCCCGCGGCCTCTCACCAGGCAAAACCGCGGCTTCACCAGGCGCCTGCGGCCTAGCGGAGCCGACGCAGCACTAACTACACAAGCGCTTCAGAGCAGCGGACTTTTGGACAATTGAAACCACCGCGCCGATTTTATTTCACCAGAGGCGAAGGCAGCAAAACAAAAGACTGATAGAAAAGCATAATAGAAGAGAAAAGAAGGTAAACTGGTATGCAGCGCTGCATTGACAGTTAGTAGGATATAGAGAGTAAACACGATTCTGCCTGACCAATCAGTCGCCTACAATGTTTTCACGTCACGGTATGGACCCGGGTTGGCAGAATAGAACCCCGACGAGGCAGGTACTAAAAGTAGCCCAGCTCAGCCCCAAATCAAACCGAGCTGGGCCGGTTTATACCGGTGGGATGAGACCAAAAGTCGAGTCGAGCGGAGCGGGACCGCGCTACTAGCTGCGGTGGGATTGGGCCATAATTCCCAATCTGATCTCTGAGATAGACAAACCCACTGGGACTGGGGAGAAGGAATGAGTGTGTGTATGTATGTGTGTACATACAGTTATGAGAGAGAGAGGGAGAGAGAGAGAAGCCACTTTTTCACAGAGACCCTGGAATATCGCCGTTAGGAAGGCCTGCAAATGAATCGGCATTGTCTTTTACACAGAAAATGTTTTTACACAGGGCGAGCCGGCATTCTGGCATGACGTTCTATCGTTGCCATGGAGATGTGAACAGCTGTACCTGCTGCTGAGGGAAATAAATATATTGTGCATGGTCAGAGGGAATATCCTCACCTACGGCTTACAGAGGGACACAACTCCTAAACCGTAGGCACTGAGAATTCTGATGAGGTGGGTGCGTAATTGCGCAGTCCTTTAAATGTACACCAGCTGTGGCCATACCAATATCAGCACTATTCTTATTGCCACTTAACGAGGAGTCTATTTAATGAGCAGCTTTCATATTCGTCTGATCGACTTTATGGATCACAGAGGCAGCATCTTGTAGGCTACAGGTAACACAAGGCTAATATTCTTCCCTTTGGTTCCATCAGTTTAAAGTAAAGCAAATATTCCCATGTTGTGAAGTAGGCCAAATTAAGTCTGTTCTGAAAGCGAGTTGGACACTGGCGTGTCAAACAGCTGCAGTCTGCTTTTAATAATGCTATCGTTGTCGACGTCGTCATCAATAGACCCGCTTGGTTTTAGAAAATACTTTAAAAAGTTTGACTGTCTGGTTATGTCTCATCTCTCGCTCGTCTCTGCTTGTCACGGTAGGCCTGGTGACGAGAGCCGCACAGCTGCATTCAATCCGAGCGCGCTCCCTAATTGTACATGCAACAGTTGTCTGTATTAGGGATGTTCATCAATTATCGAAAATCGATAATCGATCGTTAAGGATTGGAATCGATCCTGTGGCATTTGGATCGATTTTTTAATTATTAAAAAAAATAATAATAATAATAATAATTGTGGACTAGGTTTGGGTGGAATTCGTTCCTCCTCGCCCCACTCCATTGCACAGCCGACTAACGTGAGGTGGAGCTTCATATAGTCTCTAGTTTTCTGGCTGGGCACGGGCCTTTGTGCCAACAAAACTGTTTTAAACATGGGAAATTCACACCGGCATGTGCCGGGGACAGCAGTGTTGGAGAGGAGACACATTGAAATAAAGAGTTCATTGAGGAGAACACGTTGTCTTTCGTATTTTCTGCCATAGGCATTCATTTTGTAAAAAAAAAAAAAAAAAATTGAAAATTGAAAATTGAAAATATTGAAAATTTTCTAAGTATTAATAAAATCGATGATCGATAATTGATCGTTAATTTTCACCGATTATCGATTTTGGAAAATTTTCAAAATGAACATCCCTAGTCTGTATAGAGGGAATGCACGTGACGTCACGGACGCGACAGTCAGTGCGGGTACGCCCACTCAGCTGCAGTGAGTGTCAAAACGTCTAAACAAGCCAGGTGGCGCCGCCGGGTCACGGTGTTTAGCGTTCAGCTTCCGCGAGAAAACAACGAAAATGGGAAAGTGCTGTTGTGCCATTGACTGCCATTGACTTCATATTGACTTAAATATTTTGTTCATATAAAAACGTGTGTAGAGCACAGTGGTAGAGTACATGTAGGCTATGTTATGAAAAAAGAATCCATCGCTGCTGTAATTTTAAGGGAAAAATATATATATATATATTTCCTATCTATCCCTTGCTGCCACTGTAAAAAATAAAAAATAAAAAAATAAAATAAATTCCCTACCGACCCATCACCTCAACTGACAACCAACAGGAACCAAACTTTATTTTTTTTTAGGCCCCCACTCGGTCCTGCTGTTTGCTTGGTGCATTGACTGGAAACGTTTATCATCGCTTTATATTGTTTCAGAGCTGGAATTGTTGACACATATGCAGTTGGCTAGGCTACTGTAGGCTTTATAACTAGGAGATGAGGCCGTTATTGGGCTGGGTACTAAACGTTATATGCCCCCCGCCCCCTCTCTCCCCCGATGTCATAGGGCGCTATCAAATGTAGCCAAATCATTGGAAAAGGTCATATTTTCTTCAGTACTACCTTTGGTGTGAATATGATAAAGTGTGGTTATTTATGGTGGAGGGAGGGTCATGCATTTATCTCCAGTCACTCAGGGAGGGACATGGAAAAATATTTATAGATCTGGGGAGGGTGAAGGAAAAAAACGAAAACAAAGTCGCCCCTGCACCATACCCCCCCCCCCCCCCGCCCTCATAAATACCGGACTGTCCCTTATCGGTATCGGCCAAAATTGTCATATCGGTGCATCCCTACTTCGAGGCAGCTGGATTCCTGCGAGATCATGATCACATGACAAATCCATCTTGCCACGCTCCAATCTATTGGTTTGAATCCGAACCACCAGTGGTTTGCACCAATCAGCATTCAGACGCAGCTACGCGCTTTGGTGTGACGCCAGCAAGAGCGAGTCTGTGATGAACGGTGATAGACAGATGGCTTATCCAATCACGTGCCAGGTATTTTTTTAATGTGCCTTCCCTTTGAAACGGTTTCCCAACTAGTTCCCAGATGTTATGTGAAAACAAACCATCTGGCAGCGTCAGGTTAAGTGATGTGTGACGCACATTATGGGAAATTACTGTAAAGACATAGCTACAGTGAGAGAGAGAAAAAAAATACGAAAAAAAATCCAAGCAGAGACAAACAGAGAAAAAGAGATAACGGGTGACAAGAGGTTTTCTGTGTCACCAGTGACTCATGCGGCTTAGTGGGAGAAGGCAGAGTGACAGAGAGAAAACAGACAGAAAGCAGATAAGACTAACAAAGCCTCTTTCATCTTCTCACCACTTGGCCTCAGAATAACTCCAGGACAGCTCATATCCATATATCCCTGACCCTCTCAGCCCTCACATCCATATATCCCCCTGACCCTCTCAGCCCTCACATCCATATATCCCTGACCCTCTCAGCCCTCACATCCATATATCCCCCTGACCCTCTCAGCCCTCACATCCATATATCCCTGACCCTCTCAGCCCTCACATCCATATATCCCTGACCCTCTCAGCCCTCACATCCATATATCCCCCTGACCCTCTCAGCCCTCACATCCATATATCCCCCTGCCCCTCTCAGCCCTCACATCCATATATCCCCCTGACCCTCTCAGCCCTCACATCCATATATCCCCCTGACCCTCTCAGCCCTCACATCCATATATCCCTGACCCTCTCAGCCCTCACATCCATATATCCCTGACCCTCTCAGCCCTCACATCCATATATCCCCCTGACCCTCTCAGCCCTCACATCCATATATCCCCCTGACCCTCTCAGCCCTCACATCCATATATCCCCCTGACCCTCTCAGCCCTCACATCCATATATCCCTGACCCTCTCAGCCCTCACATCCATATATCCCCCTCACCCTCTCAGCCCTCACATCCATATATCCCCCTGACCCTCTCAGCCTTCACATCCATATATCCCCCTGACCCTCTCAGCCCTCACATCCATATATCCCTGACCCTCTCAGCCCTCACATCCATATATCCCTGACCCTCTCAGCCCTCACATCCATATATCCCTGACCCTCTCAGCCCTCATATCCATATATCCCTGACCCTCTCAGCCCTCACATCCATATATCCCTGACCCTCTCAGCCCTCACATCCATATATCCCCCTGACCCTCTCAGCCCTCACATCCATAAATCCCTGACCCTCTCAGCCCTCATATCCATATATCCCTGACCCTCTCAGCCTTCATATCCATATATCCCTGACCCTCTCAGCCCTCACATCCATATATCCCTGACCCTCTCAGCCTTCACATCCATATATCCCTGACCCTCTCAGCCCTCACATCCATATATCCCCCTGACCCTCTCAGCCCTCATATCCATATATCCCTGACCCTCTCAGCCCTCACATCCATATATCCCTGACCCTCTCAGCCCTCACATCCATATATCCCTGACCCTCTCAGCCTTCACATCCATCTGTTAAGGCTAGCCAAAGAGACCATCTGTTAAGGCTAGGCAAAGAGACCGTCTGTTGAGGCTAGCCAAATAGACCATCTGTTAAGGCTATGCAAAGAGACCATCTGTTAAGGCTAGGCAAAGAGACCATCTGTTAAGGCTATGCAAAGAGACCGTCTGTTAAGGCTAAGCAAAGAGACCATCTGTTGAGGCTAGGCAAAGAGACCGTCTGTTAAGGCTAGCCAAAGAGACCGTCTGTTAAGGCTATGCAAAGAGACCGTCTGTTAAGGCTAGCCAAAGAGACCATCTGTTAAGGCTATGCAAAGAGACCGTCTGTTAAGGCTAGGCAAAGAGACTGTCTGTTAAGGCTATGCAAAGAGACCGTCTGTTAAGGCTAGGCAAAGAGACCGTTTGTTAAGGCTAGGCAAAGAGACCATCTGTTGAGGCTAGGCAAAGAGACCGTCTGTTAAGGCTATGCAAAGAGACCGTCTGTTGAGGCTAGGCAAAGAGACCATCTGTTAAGGCTATGCAAAGAGACCGTCTGTTAAGGCTAAGCAAAGAGACCATCTGTTGAGGCTAGGCAAAGAGACCGTCTGTTAAGGCTAGCCAAAGAGACCGTCTGTTAAGGCTATGCAAAGAGACCGTCTGTTAAGGCTAGCCAAAGAGACCATCTGTTAAGGCTATGCAAAGAGACCGTCTGTTAAGGCTAGGCAAAGAGACTGTCTGTTAAGGCTATGCAAAGAGACCGTCTGTTAAGGCTAGGCAAAGAGACCGTCTGTTAAGGCTAGGCAAAGAGACCGTCTGTTGAGGCTAGACAAAGAGACCATCTGTTAATGCTAGGAAAAGAGACCGTCTGTTGAGGCTAGGCAAAGAGACCGTCTGTTAACACATTCACTGCCAGCCGTTTTTTTTTTACTGTAGGTAGGTTCTGCCAGAGGGTTTTTTTGAGGATTCTGGCTCATCTTTCAAGACCCGAGGATTCTTTTCTGCTAAGATTTTGTGAACACACAATATCTCAAAAGAACTAATAGAATGTGTGCTTTCTCTGTCTAAAAGAGTTAGTTTGTAGAGTTAGTAGTTATGTAAGCATTAGCAGTTGAATACAGCATGGTTTCAGCGTCAGAAAAATTATTCTGAGATAAACGGCTTTTTGTGAAATTCGATAGAACAGTCACTTTAACCATTCATTTTTGGCATCAGTAAGACGTCAGACATCTAAACAATAGTTTTGAACAGTAATTTCCTCCATAACAGCAGGAAACACCCCTCTACTTCAAACTCCTCCCTCCGTGTGTGTTCTTCTTGGCTGCAGCGGGCATGTCACAAGCTCGTTGCTGCTGCTGCTGTAACCTCGCGTCACCAGGCTCACTGCTTCTGCTGCTGCTGCCTGTCTGCTGGCGGCCGCTGTGCAAGTCTGGATCGGCTCGCTCGTTTCTTGTGGTTTGTGTTGAGAGCTTTGATGAAGCTTTTGCGATTCTGGTTTTATTTATGCTGCGTGTTTCAAAGTGTGTTCCACCCGTAATCTATTATGCAAATTTGCAATCCCGCACCGCCAGCAATCAGCGCGAAAACGAAAGCGTTTTCGCCCAGCCATTTTCACGAGAATGGCTTCCTCACACTGCTTTTTGCTTGCCTTCCTCTAGTCTGGGAGAGCACTGTCGCCACTTAGTGGGTCGGTGGAATGGGTTGTACATGTTCGGTGGCTTCAATATTGATATAAGAGATGTAAAAGGGTTAGATGCACATCCCACGGTCAAAAAAAAAAATGCATTTTTTTTGACGTAAAAACACGTCATTGGCAGTCAACCGTTGGATTCTGTTTGACGTAAAAACACGTCATTGGCAGTGAACGTGTTAAGGCTAGGCAAAGAGACCGTCTGTTGAGGCTAGGCAAAGAGACCGTCTGTTGAGGCTAGGCAAAGAGACCGTCTGTTAAGGCTAGGCAAAGAGACCGTCTGTTAAGGCTAGGCAAAGAAACCGTCTGTTGAGGCTAGGCAAAGAGACCGTCTGTTAAGGCTAGGCAAAGAGACCGTCTGTTAAGGCTAGGCAAAGAGACCGTCTGTTGAGGCTAGGCAAAGAGACCGTCTGTTGAGGCTAGGCAAAGAGACCGTCTGTTGAGGCTAGGCAAAGAGACCGTCTGTTAAGGCTAGGCAAAGAGACCGTCTGTTGAGGCTAGGCAAAGAGACCGTCTGTTAAGGCTAGGCAAAGAGACCGTCTGTTGAGGCTAGGCAAAGAGACCGTCTGTTAAGGCTAGGCAAAGAAACCGTCTGTTGAGGCTAGGCAAAGAGACCGTCTGTTAAGGCTAGGCAAAGAGACCGTCTGTTAAGGCTAGGCAAAGAGACCGTCTGTTAAGGCTAGGCAAAGAGACCGTCTGTTGAGGCTAGGCAAAGAGACCGTCTGTTGAGGCTAGGCAAAGAGACCGTCTGTTGAGGCTAGGCAAAGAGACCGTCTGTTGAGGCTAGGCAAAGAGACCGTCTGTTGAGGCTAGGCAAAGAGACCGTCTGTTGAGGCTAGGCAAAGAGACCGTCTGTTGAGGCTAGGCAAAGAGACCGTCTGTTAAGGCTAGGCAAAGAGACCGTCTGTTAAGGCTAGGCAAAGAGACCGTCTGTTGAGGCTAGGCAAAGAGACCGTCTGTTGAGGCTAGGCAAAGAGACCGTCTGTTAAGGCTAGGCAAAGAGACCGTCTGTTAAGGCTAGGCAAAGAGACCGTCTGTTGAGGCTAGGCAAAGAGACCGTCTGTTGAGGCTGGGCTACGCAAAGGCGATATTATTTCAGAAGAGGCTGAAGGTAGCAAGACAAAAGACTGCTGGAAATAACAGGTGAGTTTGGGGAATACATGAGGGTAAGCTAAACCCAACTGGTACAGTATATATATTTTGTTTCAATGTAGAAGGAGTCTCTTGCACTTCAGCCCCTCCGCAGTGGGAGGTCGGTGCAGGGCTGCTGGAAGTCACTTTAAGCAGAGGGTGCTGGGAGGAAGGGACCGTCTGCTGAGGCTAGCCAAAGAGACCGTCTGTTAAGGCTAGGCAAAGAGACCGTCTGCTGAGGCTAGAACAAGAAAGGAACATAGTGCACTGCAAAATATTTTTTATTACATTTGTAAAAAAAAAAAAAAATCATCTCACCACTAGCGGGTGCTGCAGCACCTGCAGCACCCGTACTTCCCGTGGCCCTGGGTCGGTGCTCTCAGAACAGGACAGTATGATAAAGAAAGGAGGATCCTGGAGCACTCAATTCACTGGAAAGTGATTTTAATGAGGTGCAGTGACTAACGTTTCGACGCACAGCGTCTTTATCAGAGTCAAACAATGATGACAAGTGGTTTAAAAAGCCTCCCAGTAGACCCAACAGTCTGTCATTGGCTAATAAGGGTGGGAGGTATATCACTCAATGAGCCAATACATATGCAGCACTCCAACAGGCGAAGGCAAAAGAAATAACAGCCAACCCACAACAAACAACAAGATAGGCAGTAGGCTATATAATAAGATAACAACATAACAACAACTAACAACACCAAATTCCTCTTAATTAGCAAGGTACAAATTACAGAAAACATGAGAGGCTTAGTTCTTCATTGAGTCCATTTGGTTCAACAGTATTAAGACTGTGAATGCAAAAAGCCTCTCTTCTCAGCAGTTTGTTTACAATGTCGCCCCCTCTCTGTGAGGAAGCTACTCTCTCAATCCCCCAAAATTTGAGGGTGGCAGCAGAGCCATGTTGTGCTTGGGCATAATGACGCGCTATTGCGTAGTCCAAGTTGTGATTACGGATGGCCGCTTTGTGTTCAGCAAGGCGGGCTTTGAGCGCCCGTTTGGTCTGGCCAACGTACACTAGCCCACATGGACATTTGAGAATGTACACATGTGTGGTGCTGCAGTTTATGAAGGAAGTGATATTGTATTTCTTGCTGTTATGTGGGTGGACAAAATGTTTGGTGTCAGATGAGTTAGAACAGTGTGTGCAGTGACCACATCTGTAAAAGCCAGAGGGGGGGAAATATATTTTTTCACTTAATAAGCGATTAATAAGAGTGCCGCATAGATAACATATTTTGACTTTTCGTATGAGGACCAACTGGGTAGTTAGCATTGTGCTAATGATTTTTAAAATATTTTCTGGTAATCACATTTAAGCTTAAAAAATTAATAAAAGTGCTGTTCATTTATGACGATTATCTGGCTGAACACAAAGATCTAATTATCTGACAGGACCCCTGGAACCCCCTCAAGGACCCCTGGACTCCACTTTGAGAACCACTGGTTTAAAATACCTTGTCTTAAACTATTGGTAAGGAACCAAAATAGGCAGTGGATCTGTTTCAGTTTCACAGCAGTAGCGATGCTACGTTTTCCTGAACCTACTATGTGTGGGGCTAAATCTGGGTCCTCCTGGGCTGAGAAAAGTTACAAAAATCACCGATGGATAAGTCATGGATAGCACAGAAGAAGACAGACAAGCAGTTTAACAGGCAGGCAGACAAACAACCTCCTAAATAACCTTGTTCTCTGGAAAGAGACAGATACTCTGACAGAAGACTTGACTCTCAAAAGCCCTCTTTGGAGAGACGCTGAGGGATACAGACACATAACGAGCCAGATCTTGATAAGGTGAGAGGAGGAGAGAAAAAATAAGCAAGAGTGACAGAGAAAGAGGAGAAGGGGTACGTGAGAGAGGGAGAGATAGGGAGAGATAGGGAGAAAACAGGGGAGGGAGGGAGAGAGAGAGTGAGAGAAAGAGGAGAAGGGGTACGTGAGAGAGGGAGAGATAGGGAGAAAACAGGGGAGGGAGAGATAGGGAGAAAACGGGGGAGGGAGAGAGAGGGAGAAAACAGGAGAGGGAGAGAGAGGGAGAAAACAGGGGAGGGAGAGAGAGAGTGAGAGAAAGAGAGAACAAACAAGAGATACCGTGACTTGTCAACTAATAACTTCAGCCTGCCAAAAAAACACAGTTCCCCCAAATGAAAAGACACACAGGGGAGAGAGGGATGGAGGGATGGAAGAGAAAGTGGGTCAGACAGACAGCTGGATACGCTAGAGTGACGCTTTGTGAAACTCTCCCTGGCGTGTAGCGCTCGCAGCCCGTCAGGAGGCACACACACACACACACACACACACACACACACACAGAAAGGTGTGCAAATACACACCTACACACATACTGTACAAGCACACACACACAAACTACATGATTTATTAGCTACTGCGAGTCAGTCACTGACACCGTAGCCACGCCCACCTGGGATCCATGGCAACATCCTTCTCCAGTCAGAGCTCAGATGTTGAGCTTTAGGCGGTGTGTGTGTGTGTGTGTGTGTGTGTGTGTGTGTGTGTGTGTGTGTGTGTGTTGTGTTGTGTGTTTATTTCATGCACATGAATACACTTGTGTTTCTTACTCTGTGGCCCTGTTCAAACCTAGTATTGACATGGGTGGTCAGGTCACAAGCAATCTGGGAACCCAACGGTAATTTTTTTTCCCCTCTAACCTCTGGGGGCAGGCTCATTTAATGCATGAATATCCACACTCAAGGGAACCCGGTCGGCAATGGAAGAAAATCCCTTTCCGCTCCCTGCAAGCTCTGCCATTGGCTCCGACCGACCGGCTCTGACCATTAATGGATTTCCTTTCCACTCCCTATGTGTCGCTCTTAAATCCCTCCGTCACTATGAAACAACAATAACGCTAGCTCATTGCTATTAGCAAGTAGCAACTTGCTACATGCTGAGCGGTGTTATTCGGCTTTTCATGGAGCTTGCCGAAAGATTTTAGATGCAAGTCAGACGTCTGTCTCGAGGGATTAGGTCACAAGTGGACAACTCTAAGTACCAGCATGAACGCACCCAAGACGCACTGAGGACGCATTGAGATCCAATTTCTCAGACCACATTTGGTGGTGGTTTGAGCCACATGTGACCACATTCTTACGTGTGTGTGTGTGTGTGCTATGTGTCCTCAGATTGCAATGCATTGAAAGACCACCTAATCAACTGACGTCCTCTGCGGAAGGTAAACTGGCTTTGTCCACGACGTCTGAAAATTCCTGAAAAGCCCATAGAGATATATTACATTATACGGTTTTGTGCATTGCTGCCTCCCTAGAGTGGGGAAGTGAGAACCAATCACAAGTGGTCAGATGCATGTGGAGACGCATTCTAAAGCCAGGTGTTACTGACGTACTTAGAGTTGTCCACTTGTGATCGGATCACCAGGTGTGAACTGATGTACTTAGAGCTGTCCACTTGTGATCGGATCATTAGGGGTTAACTGACATACTTGGAGCTGTCCACTTGTGATCGGATCACCAGGTGTGAACTGACATACTGTACTTAGAGTTGTCCACTTGTGATCGGATCACCAGGTGTGAACTGACGTACTTGGAGTTGTCCACTTGTGATCGGATCACCAGGTGTGAACTGACGTACTTGGAGTTGTCCACTTGTGATCGGATCACCAGGTGTGAACTGACGTACTTGGAGTTGTCCACTTGTGATCGGATCACCAGGTGTGAACAGACATACAGTACTTAGAGTTGTCCACTTGTGATCGGATCACCAGGTGTGAACTGACGTACTTGGAGCTGTCCACTTGTGATTGGATCACCAGGTGTGAACTGACGTACTTGGAGCTGTCCACTTGTGATTGGATCACCAGGTGTGAACTGACGTACTTGGAGCTGTCCACTTGTGATCGGATCACCAGGTGTGAAATGAAGTACTTGGAGCTGTCCACTTGTGATCGGATCACCCAAGATGCACGTACCAGGTCTAAACAGGGCATGCGTGTGGCCACAAGTTTATACGTATATTTGTGTGTTTACTATCTTGTGATTTTATGGGTGAGTGCAGTGGCGAACTGTGCCTATCAGAACCGGGCCTTCTATGCGGTAACCACCCCCCCCCCCCCCCCCCCACACACACACACACACACACACACAATATATATATAGCCTACTGTACGTGCAAGTCTGAGGTCTCTGTGCGCACTCCGTGCGTCTTT
Source organism: Poromitra crassiceps (assembly GCF_964638095.1). NCBI lineage: Eukaryota > Metazoa > Chordata > Actinopteri > Beryciformes > Melamphaidae > Poromitra > Poromitra crassiceps. The sequence continues at coordinate 35,050,431 of NC_139623.1, forward strand.
TTACGCATTGGTGAGGGCGGACTATTATGAGTTGTCTCCACAGCCAGGTTCTTTAGGTCGCTGTATCATTACAGTCTGTCATTAACACAACCACAGTTTAACAATTAGCTGAATACAGAGAAAGACTCCGAAATTACAAGCACAACAAACTCTAAAACCCGTGGACAGGTCCAAAACTCCCCCTGCCCACCGACATCAGCTGCCCCAGCCCCCAGCGCCACCAGCAATAAAACAAAATATTTGAACTTACCAATGACGTTCACTTGATGACAAAACCCATTGTCTTGAAAAGCAACAAGCAAGCCCTCCAAGCTAGCCTGGAAATGGCGAAAATATAGCTTGACAGCTCCAGATTAAATCCTTTAAAAACTACCGCTGCGCGTCCATTTCCTCATCACAACCCCATCATAACCCCTCCCTCCTTGTCGTCTGTCTCGTCTCCTGGTTGGCTTGGATTCGCGAATCCCTCGACATATCCCACCCACAACTCAACTAATTGTGATTGGCTAACGCCACAACTAAATCATATTCTGATTGGTTAAGACACCTGTCATCAAAATTGTCATCCTCATGTATGACTAGAGTCTTCGCGAAGGGTTGCTGTCAATCAATACCTTTTGCCGGTGGAGGCTGGTCCAAATATTTAACCCCATATTTGCTGAAACAACAATATTACTGTTATTTCAGTTAATAAAAAGGATTTATTTTTATTTTTATTCTTGGGTATTCAGTGAATACCTAGAAGGCCCTGACGGTTCGCCACTGGCTGAGTGTGTATGTGTGTGCCATTGTGTTTATCCACATCTGTTGCATATGGGCTTCTTTTTTTATGATCACTGTGAAACTGTGGAAACTAGTTTCAGGGCTTGCTTGCTCACATATTTCCGTGTGTGTAATTTGCATGCATGTTTTCTTGTGTGCATGTGTGTGTGTGTGTGTACATACATATTATCCATAAACATACAGACACACAATGCTAAGCCTGGTGACCTGATAGAGGATGGTCTCTGGATGTGGAGTGCTGCCAAAGCACTAAATAAACCCTGTGGCACCAACACTCATCCTCTCCTCTCGTGTCCTCTCCTCCTCTCCTCTCCTCTTTCCTCTCCTTTCATCCTGTGACACCAACACACTCCTCCTCTCCTCTGTCCTATCCTCCTCTCCGCCCCTCTTCTCCTCATCCTCTCCTCCCTCTTCATCCCTCCTCTCTGCTCCCATCCCCTCTTTCCTCTCCTCTCTCCTTGCTTGTACCCTACCCTCCAAGTCTATCCTCTCCCTTAATTATATTATATATTAAAAAGATCAAATCCTGGCTATGAAAACCAAATTTTTCTAAAGCCCCCGTCTCCATTGGATTGAGGTTTTATTGCACAAACTGTTTCATGTCAGAAAAGAAAACAGGACGGAGAGGGGATTAAATAGTCTCCAAAATCTCACTTGACAATGTATCCAGACAGTGCGGATCGGCCTGTCTTGCATGCAGCATGTTAATCTCTGATAGGATTAAAGAAGAGACCGGCCTGAGTTTCCAGAAAATTCTAGTCTTTCCAGCTCCAGTTGCTTTGGGAATTCCCAGTACAGCAGACATCTTTTTCTATTGGTGGCCACTTTCCCCAGTTAAACGTTTCTACACAACCATACAGTATGTGCAGCATTTTAACACCAATATGCATTTAAATATGCAATAGAATGCAATGGAATGACAGCGACTTTTTATGGTCAAATGCACATTTCTCTACACTAGGCTCGATTCGCTCGCCTGCCCTGCAGCTCGCTGAGCTGGTCCTGTACATGTAGCTCGCATAGTCGGGGCCTCGCCCTCGACTCAGCCGCTACGCAGCCTCGCCCGCAGCTTTGCTGCTGTGTGGCCTCGCCTGCCCTATTGGCACGCGAGTGTGTGTGTTGCTCACAAAATGTTATTGCCCTTAAGTTTACATGGTTGCGGGTATGTGTGTGTGCCCCCTTATGACATCACTGATGACATCATCAGTGATGTCACAATGCTTTGTTGTGTGTGAGTTGTGTGCCCCCTTATGACATCACTGATGACATCAGTGTGTGTGTGCCCCTTATGACATCACTGATGACATCATCAGTCTTATGACATCACTGATGACATCATCAGTGATGTCACAATGCTTTGTTGTGTGTGTTGTGTGCCCCCTTATGACATCACTGATGACATCAGTGTGTGTGTGCCCCTTATGACATCACTGATGACATCATCAGTCTTATGACATCACTGATGACATCATCAGTGATGTCACAATGCTTTGTTGTGTGTGAGTTGTGTGCCCCCTTATGACATCACTGATGACATCAGTGTGTGTGTGTGCCCCTTATGACATCACTGATGGCATCATCAGTCTTATGACATCACTGATGACATCATCAGTGATGTCACAATGCTTTGTTGTGTGTGAGTTGTGTGCCCCCTTATGACATCACTGATGACATCAGTGTGTGTGTGCCCCTTATGACATCACTGATGACATCATCAGTCTTATGAAATCACTGATGATGTCATCAGTGATGTCACAATGCCTCCGTGTGTGTGTGCCCAGCGACAGCTTCTTGTATTTTGACCCACATGTAGGCTGAGGTCATCTTTCAGTTTTTTACAGATTATGAAAGTGCAGATTATAAACTTTCAAATGATGTGTCACACATTGTAATCTGAAAGGAAATGAAGGAGATATGCTTATTTGAATGTTCACACTCCTAAAAGCCACATTCAGAGATAACGGCCCTCTAAGTTGGAGAAGCTTTTCACACCTAGGTTGCCAGGTATGGGGGAGTGGACAACAAGGAGTTTTATTTAACAAGATACACTTATTTACTGGTTCTAAAACGGCTGCATTTTATGTGGAATGGATAGTTCAAAACCTAAACTTGTGTATTAATGGAAAAAACGAAAAACATTTTTTTTCAAAAAATAACCTATTTTCTGGGAATTACAATTGACCTACATGTGGTCCCTTCCTCTGGAGAGTGTCACTAAAATGACATCACGTCCTGCAGCTCGCCAAGCAGGCCCTGCAGCTTACATTCGCAGCTTGCCCGCTGCGCGGCCTTGCCCGCAGCTTGGCTGCTGTGTAGCCAATGAGACCAGAATCACTGATGATGTCAGATTTATGACATCACTGATGATGTCACAGTGGGATTTATGACATCACAGTGGGACAATCCCAGTGGGACAGAGAAACAGATAAACAAACAGACAGACAGACAGAGCCTTAGCTCCCATTTATATACTGATGATGATGACGATGATAGATAGATAGATAGATACCAATAATAACTAAGAATTCAAAAATAAACTAAATAAATCAAAATATTACATTAATTTTGTTATTATTTTGTTATTATAACTGAAATGATCATCGAGAGGATTGGCAGAGGGAAATCTGCTTTTTTGCTTTACGGCACAAAACAGGAACGATTTTCATTCAATTATGAATGGCTAATAAATGCATTCTGAGGTCTGTTATTTCTAAATAACAGGCCACTGTTTCATATCTAATCATATCAGTCTGTAGTCAACAAGTCTTGCTATTTCTCATCAAGCTAACTGATGACACCTTGTGCCAAAAATCACACCCAGGTGTTGAAGTAAGCAGTGCAGGTTTAGTACACCAAGCTACTGTACGTATGTAAGCATCTATTCTACAGCTTCAATATGCAACTGAGCTTTACTAACAAGTACAAGCCACGCTGACTCCAATCGTGCAAACTGTGTTGATACCTGTTGCGGAGGTAGATGTGTGTTGAACGCGCTAGCAAGCTACCGGTAATTGGCTAATCTGTTAGTGTGTGTCGCACTGATGTTGCGGCAGCTCTCTCTCCATTCACTCTCCACCTTGCTCGACCACGAAACCGCTTGCTCTGTCTCGCGCTCGCTTGTGGAGCTGGGGGGAGGGGCTACAAACGGACATCTTGTGCTACAAAAACTCACTTGTAGAGCTGGAGGGAGGGGCTTAAGGCCTAAACATGGTCGTCCGTCCGCCTCGAATTGGAGCCGCCTCGCCGTCTGGCGGCGCCAGCTAGCCCTACATGCTCGGACGCCACTACACCCCCCCTCCCTCCTCCTGTGGAAGCTCCGTGTGAAAATGGCGGAGATTGTGTGCCAGGCAGTCTGAATGAAATTGAATGTAACGTTCCCAATTCTATGTATTAAATTCTAAAAAAACGACCCTCAACATTTGGGAAGGCTAAGCCACACAACTAGTTTGTTATAATCTAACATCATGCTTTGAAAGGCGACTTTACGACGAAGAGCCAAGGCAACGGCCAGTCACAACTCTCCTGCGGCTGACGTCACGCACGTATCGTCGCCGTGAAGTCACATTTTCGAGCAGCCCCTGTCAGCCGACGGCGCCCCCTCCCCGTAGGACGGCGCTCCACCCGCCGTCCTACGGGGAGGGCGGGGCGAGGCTCTGACGGACGACCATGTTTAGGCCTTTAGGCTATAAACGGCCATCCTGTGTTACAAACGACAGACATGCATGTCATGTATAGAAGCAGCTGCGCCGCTTAAAGAAACTGCAAGCAAACACTCTGCAAAATAGGTCATTAGGGGCATCAGCTACCACTGAAGAGGTCTCAGGCTATGTGGTGTGTTGTCTGAGGCGGTTCTGCTCCATCCACATCTTCACAGGGAGAGAAGTCTGAGAGGAAGTTATTCAGACTGAAATCAGCCTCAACAGCAGGAGGAAAGCTTCACACGGCGAGGAGGAAGGCTTAATTGGCTGTAGTTTATTGCCCGGCCAGCAGGAGGTAAGTGGAGGTCTGAGGAATGTATTTGAGAACGCTACAGGGTGTTCAGCAGAGCAACTTTATTCAATCAGGAATACAGAAGCTGGCGGCTGCAATTGATATTGTGATGATGAGAGGTTAGTGGAAACGTGCTCGATGAGTTTTATGGTCAAACTCAGGAAGGATGTGAGGGAGCTAGCATAGTGGGTCCAGCTGACTGCAATGTCTGTGTTCTCCCAGTTAGCTGCTGTTTCCTCTGGATGATAGGGAAGACAACACTGTCACTGCCATGACTAGAAACATAGGCTTGGGCTAGCAGGCTATTCAAACTGCAATCTCAGGATAAAACCTTTCTGTCTGGGCGTCCGGGTAGTGTAGCGGTAGATTCCCTGCCCACCAACACAAGCGTTGCAGGTTCGAGTCCCCATGTTACCTCCGGCTTGGTCAGGTGTCCATAGGGGCACAATTGGGCGTGTCTGCAAGTGTAGAGCCAGGGTATGTGTCCTGGTTACTGCACTAGTGCTGGTCCTGTTCCGGGGGGAGGGGAACTGGGGGGAATAGCATGATCCTCCCATGCGCTACATCCTGCCGGTGACACCCCTCGCTGTCAGGTGAAAAGAAGCGGTTGGCGAATGCACATGTATCGGAGGAAGCATGTGCTAGTCTACAAATCCTCCCCAGATCGGCAGAGGGAGTGGCGCAACGACCGGTACAGCAGGGGACATTGGTCAAGTACAATTGGGGAGAAACCTGATAAAAAACAAAAACAAAAAAAGGTGCTCTCATGTTTGAACGTGTTTAGAGAGCAGGGTGGCCGATGGCCGATATATAATGCAGATTATTATTATTATTATTTTCATTCGATAAAATACAATGATTTAAATAGAATAATGAATGAGAGTATTTGGGTAAAAAAACAAGTAGCCTATAATTCCATTACCCATTCATGCACATTGACAATCTAATAATCGGCCTACCTCTAGCCAGGATAATATCAATCATGACATTTAAGCATCAATGTGTGCCTTTTGTTTACAAAATTCATTTGTGGCATCTTGGTTTGGATGAAATAAAAGTCTGTGTCTGTTTATGACCCCTCTCCAAGAAACACCTTGTTGTTGTACAGTTGTTGAAACAAAAGGAATTATCAGGCTTATACCCGAAGTTTTACGGCAAAATGTGACACAATCTAGCCTGCCTGAAACAGACTTCTCCAAAATCTCCATATCCAAATCCATTCCATTCTGTCTCTCCGCTGTAAAAAAACACCTGTAGTTTCTGGACATTTTGTTTACACTACCAGACCGAAGATAAGAGAACATATCTTATCTCTCCTAGCATGCTGATATGTTTGTCTCTCCTTGCAAGCTGTTATGTATGTCTCTGTGTGTATGTGCATGTGTTTTTTACCTGGCAGAAGAATCTCTGACAGCACACGTCACACGCGCGCGCGTCTGAAATTACCGCCTGCCAAGTGCCAAATGCTTGTACAATTTTGTCTTTGGTGGATAAATCGACACACCGGCCAGTAGCTTTCTGAGACGATAAGGCCTTGGCCACACTGATCCGTGGTGTCTGTCCGTGTGCGTTCATTTCTCTGTTCACTTCCATTCATTTTCAATGACAACTGTCCGACTGTCCGTGGAGCACTCAGAAGCGTACGTATCCAGAAAATTTGCATACGTTTTGATGGACAGAAAGTTGAAGAGGGATGAACTTTTTCTGGACGGACGTATCGGATGGTCGGATGGTCGGACAGTCACTGTCCGTTTAGCCAATCAGAGTCGAGGTCTCGAGAGGAGGCGTTCCGAGATTTGTTTCAACTTTTCAAAGAAGATGGCCGAGGCGGTGAACGAGGCTATAAGGGATTCCCCAGCAAAATGAGTAAAATTGTGTGATTTCACTAGGATTTCAGTGACTAGAAGTTAGTCCAAGGGGAGAATGTAGTGCATATACTTATCTCCAGTTATCTGCACATGATCTACATTATATTATACTCGCGCTGTTCATGTCATTTGCATCGAGTCACATTTCCAAGGAGCTGCACGCAGGCTGCGCAGGCAGGCTCGCCGGCCGCGGAGCAGCCCTGGCGCTTTCGGCGAGGGGTTTGAGGTAGACTCAGTTCTCATCGGACAGACATCTGTCCGTTCAATAATTCTGTCCATTTTCTGACGGATCAGTGTGGCCAAGGCCTAACAGTTGAATACCTTGGTTATAGTCTTTGTCTTTTTTTCAAACTTTGTCCCTACGGACCACTGTACTGTGAGTCAATGAAATCAAAGCAAAACCACATATTAAGTAAACCAGCTTCTGGTTGGCTGCCTGTTGAACTGCTCTAAAGTCGGGTTTCTCCGCTGCCTGGGTGGTCAACTAATGCTGAGGATTAATTTCAAAATTTGAAACACTCTAACGTCAATTCTTTTAATTAATTTTGCACATTGTTGCCTTTCATGACACACACACACACACACACACACACACACACACACACACACACACACACACACACACACACACACACACACACACACACACACACACACACACACATGTAAATATCAAACGCCAAACTGTGACTTGTGTCTTTGTGCCAAACAATCTTGAGAAAATTTTGAAGAAAGATGTTCCAATAACAAGGTGTGCTCTTTGATGGTACAGGCTGTACATGTCACTAACTTCCATATTATTACTGGTGTTTCTCCCCAACAGATAAACTCATTAAAACTAGCTATGGCTCTAATACAGACAGATATACCAGCAGAGTAGGCTCCAGTTTCTAGATCAGCAACATCCCATAGTCATCAAAACGCACACACATAACCTCAATATGACTTAGGCTGTGTCCACACTGATCCGTGGTGTCTGTCCGTCTGTGTTAATTTATCTGTTCACTTGCTTCCATTCATTTTCAAAGACAGCTGTCAGTCTGTCCGTGGAGTGGAGCACTGATGAAGCGTACTGTACGTCTCCAGCAAATTTGCATACGCTTTGATGCACAGAAAGTTCAAGAGGGCTGAACTTTTTCTGTATGGTCTGTTCTCAGAGCGGAAATGGAGAAGCGGAAGTTGCCGCCATGACAGTTGCTAGCATCGATAATTTTTTTATTTTAGAGACACAATATTGTTATAAATATCAACAACTAGCCAACAGATATCAAAGCTGGTTGATCGTTATATCAAACTGGTCAGTCAGTGGCGTTTTATTGCCTCACAGCTAACAGCTACTGTATGTTTATGTTGCAGCTCTGAGCCCATGTCCTCCTGACTACAGAGTGCTGCATGCTGCACTTCCCCAGGTCATCTAAAAAACAACGCAACGGACATACAGCTATCCATTTGATAATTCTGTCCATTTTCTGATGGATCAGTGTGGCCACCACCTTACAGTCTCATGCTCAGGTCAGATCACAACCTACATGTGCAGCTCCAAAACTAGTCTTATTTCCCCAACAGTACCACGCTTAGATTTTCACACAAGCAGCACTGCAGCTTTCCACATTCAGCATATAGGCTTTCAAAACGTCTTCCAGAAAGTGCTCTTTGAGTGATTGCATGGACTGGCTCTCGTGGATGTTATCACATTTGACTTGAGAGGGTGTCGCTTCCCGTGGCGTCCTGTGAAGTGAGATTCTTGTTTGATTGTCTGAGAAACCGTTACTGTAAAATATTAAAGACCCAGGTCAACTGGGAGCCCTCATATCACTCTCATTACTTATTGATGCCCCCCCGATCCGTGTGTAACACAGCCAATGAGTCGGTGCGAGTGTGTGTGTGTGAGTGAGTGAGTGAGAGAGCGAGTGAGAGAGCGAGTGTATGAATGGTTGACAAGAGCAAGTACTGTGAGAAAAGACACACACATACAATTATGCACACACACACACACACACACAGTCACACAACCAAAAAAAATACTTATACTTATAATAATAATAATAATAATAAATACATACATAGTTTGAAAATGTATGTTTCAACCCCCCCCCCCCCCACACACACACACACACACACACTTTACACCCCTGGACCACATTAATTTTAAGTCAGGGATGTTGTCATCGTAACATGGGCTCTAGTTGATGGATTATTTTTTAGATATTGCTGCATTATTGCATCATTGCTGCAGATCACAGATGTCTGGATTTGGTCCAGTTATAAGGCACTTTGGGGGCAGAGCTGTTCTGCGACATACAGATGTAGGCAGCTCTGTGTTGGACTCAGAGTGTGCATTCAGTCGCACGCCATACTTCTTGCTCTGGCCCACGCTCTCTCTCATTTTGGCTGCGCTGGCTGCCTGCTTCAAATGCTATGAAAACCACTCAGCTTGTAAGATATATATAATGTATATATATATATATATATATATTTTTTTTTTTGCAATTCAGAACTTTATATTTTAGAAAACAAAATAGTGGCAATAGTCACAAACAATTTTTTTTTCCATACTCTCTTGACTTTCCCCCTATCCAAACCTGGAAATTCCTAAAATCAAATTGCATACTTTCCCATACTGCGTACGAAGGAACCCTGAACAGGTGTGTATGTATGATTTTTATGTATGATCGTGTGTCTATACACTGTATTTAAGTCAAGCATGTGTATGTGCAACAACGCATATTTGGATTTTTTTTAACGTATCTAAGGGCACATAATGCACAGTGCGAGGTGGTGTGTGTGTGTGTGTGTGTGTGTGTGTGTGTGTGTAGCATCTGATGTTGCCATGCTGCTCCCATTGTCTTATCAAAGTGATGTGAATTCAAGGTTTAGCTTTCTGTGAATTATTTATCTGCCTACCCTGCTATCTTAGTGGCCCGGGCACCTGCACTGGCCAAGGGTCTGGAAACATATACTGTACCACACACAGGCACACTCACGCACACGCACACGCACACACACACACACACACACACACACACACGCACACGCGCACACACACACACACACACACACACACACACACACACACACACACACACACACACACACACACACACACACACACACACACACACACACAGCCATGGCAAAATTATACAGCTGAAGCAGCTATAAATATTTATGTCCCTCCCGCCTCATATTTATTTCATCCAACAGCGCTCTTATCAGAGGGGCAGCCGCATGGTGAGGATATCCAGAGAAAGATAGAGACACAGAGAGAGAGAGGGAGAGAGAGAGACAGAGAAAGAGAGATACACAGAGAGACAGACAGAGAGAGAGGAGAGAGACACACACACAAGGAGACAGACAAATATAGAGGAGAGAGACACAGGGAGACAGACAGAGAGAGAGGAGAGAGAAAGAGAAAGGAGCAAAGGAAGGAGAAAGAAAAGGGGAGCGAGGGAGAGCGAGAAGGGAGGAAAATAATGAGTAAAAAGTTATACTGGGGTGCCAGGGTAGTGCAGCGGTAGATTCCCTGCCTATTAGAGATGCACGGGCCACAGTTATAACTGCGCTGAACGCCGATATCCATGGCGGGGCGGATCATAACAATAAACATTCTGATTAATAGCGGGTTGCGGGCGGGTGAAATTATTTATCATTAATGAGGAAAAAATTATATTAATTACATTGTCTAGTCTATGAACATATTTTAAGCTTCATTTTTCATCAGGCACTTTATTAGCCAACTATGTATCAAGGAAAGGACCCAAAAGGACCAAGGCAGTGGTAAACAATACATCCATGTGGTAAACGGGGACGGAATCCCTCAAATTCTTGCTCCATATCAGGTGAATGATGTCACCAGAACGAGTAGGAGATTCCTCTCCGCTGATGGCAGAGAAGACACGTTCGTATTTTCTCCTCTGACAAGGCCAATCCAGATCTAAAGTTAAAGCTAAAGCTATGCAGTACGCTATCCAGTAGTAGCATAGTAGGCTACATGAGGGAGTCTAGACATGTAATCTGCAACAGCAGGGAAGTTTACCTGGACTGCAACGATCGCACAGACCCCAGCAGAAACTGTGTTTGTCTCCCCAATGCGAAACCCGCTGCTTGATTTAAAAGGCAATATAGTGCTGTGAAGTGTCGGTGGGATCTATAAATAGTAGGAAATAATTTGCTCAGTTGGATGGCGGCCGGGTGGTTTTGCATACATGCGGATTAGGATGGCATAAAAGCTCATCCGTGCATCTCTACTGCCTACCAACACGAGGGGTCGCAGGTTCGAGCCCCTCTGCCTTGGTCAGATGTTCGACAGACACAATTGACCGTGTCTGCGGGTGGGAAGCCAGTGGTGTATGACTCCTGGTCGCTGCACTAGTGCCTCCTCTGGTTGGTCGGGGCGCCTGTTCCAGGAGGAGGGGAACTGGGGAGAATAGTGCGATCCTCCAACACGCTGTCCTGCCGGCAAAACTCCTCTCTGTCAGGTAAAAAGAAACGGCTGGCGACCGCACATGTATCAGAGGAAGCATGTGCTTGTCTACAACTCTCCTCATATCGGCAGAGGGGGTGGAGCAATGACCGGGACAGCAAGGGGAATGGGCCAAATACAATTGGGGAGAAAACATCTGAAAAAACGAGATAAAAAAAAATGATGTAGTGGGGGACAGGTAGACAGAGAGAGTGCTGCAGGTAGAGGAAAGAGTTAGTCAAAAGCTTTGGATGATAAAAGAAAAATGGACGTGGAAGAAAGTGAGCAGCCGAGAGATATATAGAAGACAAGAGGAGTGAAGAGCTGAAGTCACTCTGTCATTGTCGCCGCTATTGAGCGGTCTAGACGGCAGCCATTGAGGCACACAATGGGAGGTGGCCTGCAGGTCACTCAGCTGGGACAAAAGGCTGTGTGCCACGGCCCGGCCTTTAGCGGCCGCTTGGCTGCTGCACACAGGCAGGAAATGTCAGGGGAAATATCATGCACATTCTAAAAATAAAACGTGCAAATCAGACTGAGAGAGATGGGTCCGTCAGGAGACTTTCTGTCTCAGAGCTGAAGAAAAGTTTCATGCCAAGTTATTCTTCCACCTCCCATAGTTTAAGATGTTCTTCCACCTCCCATAGTTTAAGATGTTCTTCAGCCTCCCATAGTTTAAGATGTTCTTCCGCCTCCCATAGTTTAAGATGTTCTTCCGCCTCCCATAGTTTAAGATGTTCTTCCGCCTCCCATAGTTTAAGATGTTCTTCAGCCTCCCATAGTTTAAGATGTTCTTCAGCCTCCCATAGTTTAAGATGTTCTTCCACCTCCCATAGTTTAAGATGTTCTTCTGCCTCCCATAGTTTAAGATGTTCTTCTGCCTCCCATAGTTTAAGATGTTCTTCTGCCTCCCATAGTTTAAGATGTTCTTCTGCCTCCCATAGTTTAAGATGTTCTTCAGCCTCCCATAGTTTAAGATGTTCTTCTGCCTCCCATAGTTTAAGATGTTCTTCTGCCTCCCATAGTTTAAGATGTTCTTCAGCCTCCCATAGTTTAAGATGTTCTTCAGCCTCCCATAGTTTAAGATGTTCTTCTGCCTCCCATAGTTTAAGATGTTCTTCAGCCTCCCATAGTTTAAGATGTTCTTCAGCCTCCCATAGTTTAAGATGTTCTTTAGCCTCCCATAGTTTAAGATGTTCTTCCGCCTCCCATAGTTTAAGATGTTCTTCCACCTCCCATAGTTTAAGATGTTCTTCAGCCTCCCATAGTTTAAGATGTTCTTCTGCCTCCCATAGTTTAAGATGTTCTTCAGCCTCCCATAGTTTAAGATGTTCTTCAGCCTCCCATAGTTTAAGATGTTCTTCTGCCTCCCATAGTTTAAGATGTTCTTCAGCCTCCCATAGTTTAAGATGTTCTTCAGCCTCCCATAGTTTAAGATGTTCTTTAGCCTCCCATAGTTTAAGATGTTCTTCCGCCTCCCATAGTTTAAGATGTTCTTCCACCTCCCATAGTTTAAGATGTTCTTCCGCCTCCCATAGTTTAAGATGTTCTTCCACCTCCCATAGTTTAAGATGTTCTTCCGCCTCCCATAGTTTAAGATGTTCTTCAGCCTCCCATAGTTTAAGATGTTCTTCCACCTCCCATAGTTTAAGATGTTCTTCAGCCTCCTATAGTTTAAGATGTTCTTCAGCCTCCCATAGTTTAAGATGTTCTTCAGCCTCCCATAGTTTAAGATGTTCTTCCACCTCCCATAGTTTAAGATGTTCTTCCACCTCCCATAGTTTAAGATGTTCTTCAGCCTCCCATAGTTTCAGATGTTCTTCCACCTCCCATAGTTTAAGATGTTCTTCAGCCTCCCATAGTTTAAGATGTTCTTCCGCCTCCCATAGTTTAAGATGTTCTTCAGCCTCCCATAGTTTAAGATGTTCTTCCGCCTCCCATAGTTTAAGATGTTCTTCCACCTCCCATAGTTTAAAGCAGCTACGAGCAAGATTTTCGATTGTTATTAAACAGTCTAAATTTAATATCGATGCATCACATCTTACCTGTAATAGTAGACGAGACCAACGCAGAGTAGTCTCACTTGAACCCCGAGTGAATCAGCCAGTGTTAGTCTATCTGTGGCCAGGGCAGATCAGGAAGTGAAATGAAACGGTTGGTAGCAGCCACTTCGGCCATAACCACAAAATAACTTCCAAAAAACCTGTTAGAATAATAACGAGAGATGTTCACGAGAGTAGCGAGCCCCTGCATGGCGTGTTCCTTGTTTATGGTCTGTTGCTAGGCAGAACGAAACGGCAGAAGCACGCCCACACATGAAGCAGCCATACCGCTCTCATGACAACCTAGAAACTGGTGAAAAGTCCGCAATGACGGGGTCGCGCTTATACCGGAAAACAACTTTCACACTCCAAGGCATTAGACCGCTTTCCGGTCATTTAACGGTAAAAAGCGCATGTGTGAAAACGGCTATAGAGAGAGAGAGCCCCCTGGTGATGCGAGGTTAGACAGACACAGACTCTATAATCATCAACAGAGCAATCTCCGATTCACACGGCTTTGGTCTCAGCTACTATTATAGGTAAGATGTGATGCATCAATATTGTAATTATACTGTTTAATAACAATCGAAAATCTTGCTCGTAGCTGCTTTAAGATGTTCTTCCACCTCCCATAGTTTAAGATGTTCTTCCGCCTCCCTTCCAATAGTTTAAGATGTTCTTTCACCTCCCATAGTTTAAGATGGGCAGAGATGGACTTAAAGTTGACCCAGCACTGCAGGGTTTTACCCGTACAAATTAAAACATTCCATTAAATTGTGAGGGACATAATTATTCTTTGATTTTGGGTTGCAATGAAAATATCCTGACAAGAATGATATTAGTGATACTAGAATATTGCACACTCATTCATGCCCAGTTGAGCAAATTGTGCCCCACCACTCTGCCTTGTTGTAAAGTAGTGAGATATTCGAGTTTGAGTATTAACTCAAAACCAAGCATTTTACTGGATCATTTTAGATCGTTCAAGTCCCACATTTATACTTTGAATTTGCTTCCGTTCTGAAACTGGGGGTGCTGTAAAAACACATTGCTCCATAAGTTCTGACAATGACTGATGTGGTTGTATTCAGGATAACCCTGACTACACACTTAACCAAAACCAAGCATTTCTACTGAATAATCTTAGACAATTTCGGGATTAAAGCCCCCCCCTTTTTTTTTTACATTGAAATGTTTTTCATTCTGAAACTTGATGCATTATAAACACATATCTCCATAAGTTCAGTCTTTACGTGGGCCGGTCTTGCTTACTGTCATGCGTAGTCACCCCCCAAAGGCCCATTCTGAGCCAGGAAAAACCCTGCACTGCTATGTATTGTATGTTCCAGCGATGCCTTACATAAGTGTTTCTAAGCAGGATGGGAGGGGATCTGAACCAGTATTTATCACAGGAGAATAAAACTCACAAGTCAAACATTCAATTCCTTAGGTGGGGTGGTGGGTGCCAGAGCATGTGAGCGGAGTGAAGCGGTGATAATTACCGCTCCTCGCTCATGGAGCGGCCCTTTCCACCCGCTCCATCGCTCACGGCCACACCGCTCCCCGCTCGATACAGATTTCACCCGCTCGCACTCACCGCTCTACTCCGCTCAAAAGAATAAAAAAGATAAAAAGGCAAGGGTGTTTTAATTTATAAAATAAACGCCTGGGCAATGGGCATTGCTCACTACAAATAACATGAGCTCCGCAGAGTCGGCTGCATGTTCGTTGTCGCACCCGACCGCAGCCCTTAAAGCAACAGTCTAATAGTGTTGATAGGTAAAATTCTATTCTATATCAAGCGTATTGTGTGTCTTTATGTGCGGCTTGTGCGCCAAGGGGAAAATGACGAATGCTGGCAGAAAAAATAGATACTCACAATTCTCTCATGAATTATCACACTAAATTGGTCGGATTCGATGTATATAGATTAGTAGAAACGAATGAAAAAAGCTGATAAATAAAATGTGTGCTTGTGCAAAGAAATTCAACTTCAAAGAGAGCGGCTCTCAATACGCTGCGTAATTACACACGCAGCAGCCCTGCTGCGGAGATGCAGGAGCGCGAGGCAGAAAAGGAATAAGTAGTTCAATAATAGCCTGAGGAGTCTGACTCAGACTATTGAACATGTTTTTATTGCATGAATAAACAAACGTTCTGTCTGTCTTCAGTCAGGGTCCATGAGTCTCTTCCTTCTCGTCTCGCAGCAGCTGGCAAGAAAATAGTGGGCGTGCACATGGCCACGCACCGATGCATTCTGGTTTGAACATGTGATCGAAACTGGAGCGGGAGTGAGCGGGTGATCGGTGCCGCTTCAACTTTCGCTCCGGTACCACTCTGGTCCCCGCTCACCGCTCAAGCCAAAATCCCCCCGGTCAGCTTCGCTCACATGCTCTGGTGGGTGCTCTTCTGGTGTGTGTTATATCAGGGCTACACAATTAATCATAGATATTATGCTTCCAAAATTGATAATCATGACATTTCTGGTGATAGGAAAGTGTTTGTTTTCAATTTTCCTGAGACTGAAGTCTGTATGGGCAAGTGCTTCCATTACGCCTGACCAAGCAAACTCTTTAAAAATGCACCATGCAAAGGTTAAGGTGGAGAAGCCATGCAGGGAAGTCTGCTTCTCTGCCTTATTATCGATCCCATTGCACTTGCGGGGAGAACATGCCCTATGCAGCATTGAAGCGCCAGGATTGGCCAGGCAGGCACCCATGCAGACTGTTCAGAGTAAGGCACCAGGTATTTTCATCTCACCTCAATCTGATAGCCTATTTGAGGCAAGGTGGTGGTGGACGTGTCATAACATAATGAAAATTTCCAGTTATTTTCATTACGCTAGCCTGTTCTGCATTATTGTCTAAACATTATGTTTATCCTCAGACAATTTGAACTGAGTGCAAGACTCAAGCCCCATGAGAAAAGTGGGAAGACATAACCAGCGTTATTCAGGTTTTAACGTTGAATTGAAGTTTACTGTCCTGTGTTCTGGCCATGTATTTTTCCCTTTCTCATTTCACATTAGGTTTTGAATAGCAGACATTATCTCCTCAAGTATGCCTATGATAGACAGATAGAGCACTTAGATAGAGCACTTAGAGGCAGATGTCTGAAATGGAATAACGTTACTATGAATAGCCTAATATGGTGTAAAATATATGATCTTTCTCTTTAGATAATCTGACTTGATTGCAAGACTCAAACAAAAGCCCCGTCAGAAAAGTCAGACGAGGTTTACCTGCATCAACCCCAAAAAGAGTAACATCTCGGAGTTTGCCCATCAGATGCCAGTGCAAATGCCAAGGCATTAATTCCACTCATGTTTGATTACAGGGGTGTGGGGATCACTGCACAAATCCGATCGAGGCGACAGAGAAGCAATGCAGTTTCTACTACAATTTATTTATAACTCACATTAATGTTAGTGTTGTAATATGGGTTGCATGCTTTAGGAACTCACAAGATTTACATTATTGAACAATGAACAAAGGAACGGTGACTTCAGGTGGGCTACAGTCGAGCGATAATTTTATATTTTATTTTGCCATTTTCAGAACAGAGGAAAACAAAAACAGGCTCAGACAAAACAAAACAAAACAAAAATATACATAAATCATCAACATTCCAATGTTACAGCATTGTGTTACCAGCCACGTCAAGTGCTTATGTGAGTGTAAGAGATGTCGATGGGATCCCAAACGAGGGGTCCATGAAAAGTCAGCTGGGCAAGCTACTTGTCGCTTTCAACCTCGTCTAAGTAGGCCAGAAACGGGTCCCAGATAGCCGAGAATTTCCCAAGTGAATTGGTCTTCAGGAACCGGAGTCTCTCCATACGTATAACCAAAACCACAGCTTAAAATAAGGTGGAGAGGAGGACTTCCACTCCTTCAGAATGAGTCTCTTGGTGACAGTCGTCCCCTGCAGCAAAGACTGTTGCACAGCCGTAGGGAGGAGCAGAGAGGATTCCGAGCAGCCGAAGATGGCGAGTTCCGCCTCCGGCTGAAGGGTTATTTTATAGGCCTTAGAGTACCAATCAAATATTTTGGCAGTGAAAGGCAACACCAAAAAGCATGGGATAGTGTACCCTTTGACACCTGACACCTATCACATAGTGGTGTGACGGAAGGGTAGATCTTGTGCAACCTGGACTTGGAATAATGAAGACAATGAGTGACCTTAAATTGGATCAGCTGGTGTCTGCTGTTAATTGAGCAGAGTTGAACTACAGAGAGACTCCTGTCCCATACAGTATAACCTCAGACAAGTCAACACCAAGTTCCTCTTACCACTAGGGATGCCACGGTGTGGACATTTTCCCACCGGGTAATAAACACGTGACAACACCGGTGTTACCGGTGACACCGTAAAAATAAAGGTAAACAAAAGGATTGTTACTTCCTACTCGTGCATGTTGTTCCCGGGAACAATAACAGTGAGACACCAGTCGGATATCCTCAGCAGCTAGACTAGAGCAAGCGTTACGTTATATGTATGTTGATAATAAAAGTTTTAGTAAGCAAGAGTTTATGCTTTAACTGTCCATTCTGTAAGGTCATAGAGACAAGACGCTGCTGCTGTGTAACGTACTAATGTTAGCTTGGACGCTCACAGTCATACAACACTGGCTGCCTCACAACTCATGGCTGCATCTGAATCGAGACAACTTTTCAGACGCCCGTGGAGACAATCTTTCTCAAAAGAAACTAACATTAGCGACACATCTGGAGACTTTTTCTGACATGG
The DNA here is from genome assembly GCF_964638095.1 of Poromitra crassiceps. Lineage (NCBI taxonomy): Eukaryota > Metazoa > Chordata > Actinopteri > Beryciformes > Melamphaidae > Poromitra > Poromitra crassiceps. The sequence continues at coordinate 35,068,322 of NC_139623.1, forward strand.
GATTAACATTAACACATTCACTGCCAGCCGTTTTTTTTTACTGTAGGTAGCTTCTGCCAGAGGTTTTTTTTGAGGATTCTGGCTCATTTTACAAGAGCCGAGGATTATTTTCTGCTTGGACTTTGTGAACACAAAGTTCACAAAAGTACTAATAGAATGTGTGCTTTCTCTGTCTAAAAGAGTTAGTTTGTAGAGTTAGTAGTTATGTAGATATTAGCCGTTGAGTACAGCATGGTTTCAGCGTCTGAGACTGAAAGCTGAGATAATCGCAGTTTTGTGAAATTCAATCAAACAGGCAGAACAGTCACTTTAACCATTTATTTTTGGCATCAGTGAGAGATCAGACATCTAAACAATATAGTTCTGAACGCCCTCTCCTTCAAACTCCTCCCTCCGTGGCCGTGTCTGGTGGCTTTCAGCAGCGTTTGTCACAAGCGAGTTTCTACTGCCTGTCTGAGCAGTGAGCAGCCTCCCTCCCTGGCGGCCCCCTCGTCGGCGAGTGTGGATGGGGCTCACTCGTTTCTTGGGTTTGAGAGCTTTGATGAAGCTTTGTGCGATTCTAGGCTTTATGCTGCGTGTTTCAAAGTGTGTTTTCCACCCAGTCTATTTTTGGAACCCCCCACCGTTGTGTGCCCGTGTGCACCAGCGTGAAAGCGTTTTCGCCTACAGTATGAGAATGAGGCTCGTTCGTTTCTGGGTTTTCGGTTGAGCTCAGCTGGAATGAAGCTGCGTGCAATTCTGCGCTTTCTGCTGGTGTTTCAAAGTGTGTTTCACCCATAATCTATTATGCAAATTTGCAATCCCCCACCGCCAGCTCCCAGCGCGATAATGCGCGAAAGCGAAAGCGTTTTCGCCAATCCATTTTACAGTATGAGAGAATGGTTTCCTCGCGCGTTCCCCTGCAGTTTTGGCTCGGCTTTTTCTAGTCTGGAGAGCACTGTCGCCACTTAGTGGGTCGGTGGAATGGGTTGTACACGTTCGGTGGCTCCAATATTTTTATAGGAGACGTGGGGGGCGTTGATCCACGTCCCACCGTCAATTTTTTTTTTTTTTTTTTAAGACGAGATATCTCGTCATTGGCAGTCAACCGTTGGATTTTGTAAGACGAGATATCTCGTCAATGGCAGTGAACGTGTTAACAGCAAGCAGCAGTAAGCAGGCAATGACTGAATGCTGGTAAGTCCTCCCTCCCACTAGCAATGATGCTAAGTTAGCATCGACTTTTTGCTGTGGAAAAAAAGGCACATTTCCAGAGATGGCCCGCAGTGACAACAGAATGCACACGCAGGCTTAGCTAAGGGTCTCTTACCTACATGTGTGTGAGGAGGGCATAATTTGTGTTCATAAGATGCATAGCGTTAACTAACGTTAGTTGCTGGTCTAACCAGAATAGTGGAGCCACATTGCAGCCCAGAGGGAGTGCTTGTAATTTACCCCGGCGCACGCTGAAACTGCAGAGTTTTAATTTAATTTCTTCCTCCATAAAAACAGTGTTACCGGTGGACATGTTATGTAATCGGTGTATGCCCCACTACCGTGTAACACCGGTAACACCGACTACCGCGGCAAGCCTACTTGCCACGCCCCCTTAATCCTCCCAATGGGGGCTCTGATACAGTCATCAAACAGACACACAAATCTAGAGATAAGGAGCCCTATATTCGTACAGGCGCTATCCCCTATTAGCGCTTGCGCACCTGTTTGCACGTGCCTTAAAGCAGGGAAGATTGCAGTCCGCTGTCCAGGTGTTATGCCGAGTTTTGCACCCTCGCCCAGCATAAAAAAAAGGATCCCCACCTGACGGGAGCATACTTGTAATGATTTATACAGAAATGTAACTGTTTAAAAGTGATATAATTGTCTGACGTGACCTCCCTGATTTCTAAGTTAAAACAGCCCCGAAATATGTTGGGGATGCAATTCTCGGCCGAGATGCGGAAACGTTCACGGTACGTGTCGCAGGCGCAAATTAGAGCCATGCCAAAATCATCTGCGCCCCAAAATGCCTGCGTAAACGGGATTTGGGCGGTCTTAACCACCAGAATTATTCACAGGTGTGGCCAGGCAATGCTGGGCATTACGTCAATCAAAACCAATCAGATTCCCGTCTCGCAATGGCTGTTTGCGCGAGTCATGCAATATGCTGTAATTCTCTCCATGCGTAATAGAGTGTACTCACTCGTGCGAGGACAGAGAGAGATGGAGAGAGCTTATTGACAGATCGTCTGTGGTGCCAACGACCCTTCGGGTTATGAAGGTAAGCCTATGTCCATTGTCCAACAAGTTTTCTCAAATCATTTCCCTCTTTGCGATGTGATAAAAGTTTCTCAGTGAGTTATAGTTGATTGCCTCACTGAATTATCTGCTAATACCCAATTTTAGCAGCGAAATTTATAGTCCTGGCGTGGCAAGGCTGTGCGTAATGACATATCCAGTTTTACTCTGCACTGCGCTGCGCTGCACGGAGATTAGGGTGCGCTCCCGGCGCAGCGAGGTATTTACGCATAAGAGGTTTTCAAAGCTCTTAGCGCAAAGTAATTGCACGCTGCTGACGATAGGATAATGCCATCTATCCCCACATTTTAGCGCTGAAACGCCTGCTTTGGCATGTGGCACGCCTATGCCCAGTACAATTATAACAGGCATGCGCTTGTGCCCGCCCCCAATTTGCATTGCGCACGGCGTTAAACGAGCGCAAACGCTAAAATTAGCGATTTTGGGAAGATAGGGCCCATGATGCCTGGAGGGGGGATTGACAAAACATTTAAAAAAGCATGTTCATTTGGATAACTTCAAAATCACGAATCTTAGATCGAACATAGTTTCTGACTTGTATGTACTGTATCTGAGCCAATGCGTGTTGGGCAACTCAAATTTCCCCCTCAGAAGATCAAAGGATGTGGAATGACCATAGGTCTCTGATGGCAACCAGACCCTTCTCACTCCAGGCATGGTAGTTTTTCTGACCATGGAGCTAAGAAAGAATGATTAAAACAAATTGGTGTGAAACATTTGGCCCACCCAACCCTTTAATCACAACTCTGATCAACACACGAGACTAAGATCATGTACAGTATACTACACTATACTACAAGTGTTGCTGGAGTTTTTTTTTTACTTCTTTAGACCTTTTTCTCTTCACCATGCACCTTGAAGGTAGGTGAAGTTGTGCCAGAAACCCCTAAACCCTCTGCACCAAATTATGAGCAAGACAAGTTCCTGTACATCTACTGGACTTGGCATTTTAAGTGTTTGTGATTTCTCCTCAGCTCACTGACCTTGTGACAGAGGATTACTGAAGACTGGAGCTCTGATTTGGCTTTGAAGCCTGCAGGCCCTGCCGAGTGAGCACACAGCATTTTAAACAGCAGTGGTTCTCAACACGCGGCTCGCAGCACAGCGGACTGAGCTTGGGGGCACCTGAACGTGGAAAGACTGGAGTATCAGTGCCAACACATTATTTCCTCCAAACTTAATGCAAGTTGGCACTTTCCCAGCATTGATCTGGGCCCCAGCCAGTATTTGCAAACATGTCTTAAAAACCATACTTATAGGTAATGTCCACCACGTCCGGAACAGATGCGGTATGCTCTGGTACGGCTGCGAACAGACCAACATTTATGTAATCTGTCAGACGTATGCGGGATCCGACAAAAATAGAACAGGTGTGTAATTTTTCCGTACCGCATGGATCGCCCATCTATTAACATGTGCGAGAGTCGATCCGGCAGTTTTACCGGATCTGCAACACATCTGGTGTACATATTGCCTATAAGGTTTATAGAGCTGGGGCAACTACGTCACGTCTGGGCGAGCAATGCAAGGCATTGTGGGTAAATAGGATATACTCCTGTACACTAGTGCAACTCGCCATTAACTTCAATGTAAAATAGCAGTACAAAAAAATCTATTAAAAAAACGCAGAAATAATTTCATTCATAAATGACCCAAAGGCAGCATGACATGACGATATATTACAACTTCGCCGGCCATAGATTGCGCAAGATACATCGAAAATAGTCATTTGATCCATCTTCAGTAATGTCACTCATGTCTGTTATGTGACCTAGTTAGAGCCACTGTCTGCCTGGCACTGATTATGCGACACTTCAGATAACAACATTGTGCGGGAGGTAGGTACTGTTTTATTGTGATTGCTAATGTGTATGTAGCGTACGGCCAGTTTAGCGGAGCCTGTAACTCCCTATCGGGGAGCTCTTTCAAGACTCAGAATGAAGAATGAATGAGTCGATTTCAGACGGACAAGCCCGTCTTTATTGTCACACGGTTACACATCAACACATGCACGGAGGGCCACAAACACACACATGCTGACGGTGGCCGGTGAAATTTGTCCTCTGCATTTAACCCATCCTGGCTTTGTCCTTTCCTCCGGGGGGCAGGCCAGGAGCAGTGGTCGCTTTCTCGTACAGCGCCCGGGGACCGACTTCGGATGTTGTCGTCACTGGTTGGATGACGATGACGATCTGATCTTCTGCATGTTTTTAATGGGGGGCGGGGGTTATATACGGAGGAACCCCCCTGGGGGAGCACGGGGAGAACATGCAAACTCCACACAGACAGAAAGGCCCTTACGACGAGATACCCCACCTGGGCAGTAGGCACTGAAGATTTGGGGGGAACACAACTACAGCGCCCGCAGTGTCCCAGGCGAGAATCGAACTCAGGACCTTCTGACTGCGAGGCGACAGCTCTACCACTGAGCCACCATGCCCCTAGTCCCCGAGTCTTGCGTAGTGCTGCACGATTTGGGGGAAAGGTGCGATTAGCGATTATGGTGGACAATATTGCGATTTGCGATTGCGATATAATAAACAAATGCTATCTAGGGATGTACCGGCATGAGTTTTTGACGGTATGATAACCTTGGACAAAAATACCACGGTTTCACGTATCACAGACTAAAATACATGAAATATGTTACAATTTAAAATATATTAAAACAAAATAAATAAAACAATTTGAAATCAAATTATCTTTACAAAAAAATAAAACATTTTGAGACATTTGCCTGTCCCAAACATGTAAAAAAGAAACACCAGAGAAATAGAAACTGCACTGTGTTACAGCACATAGAAGATGGCTCAGACTGCAAAGTTAGTTACATGTCTGTCCGGTCTGTCCAGTAATACAATGATACACCCTGTTTATTTATTTTGTAGCGACAGATGGCCTTAAACGCCACACTCACGTGACGCTTCTTGAGAGAGAGGTGAGGTAACGTGCATCTGCAGACTTTGTCGAGGGACCATGAAGGCATCATGTGACAGGCTAGTTAGTGTTTTGCTGCTATGAACCTTGTTAATCTCGCTATATTCTTCATCACAGCGGGTCATTACCCACTGTGCACTTAATCGTGCACTAGTTCTGCATAAGCACCTGCAGCTCTCTCCTTATTTTATTGACGTTCTCACTAATCACACAGCTGTTTACATGCGTTTCTGAACAGCTAGCTAGTTATTAGCCTAGCTCGCTGTTAGCGATCATGGATGTTCTCTCTCCCTCTCGGTAAGATGTTCTGTAACCTTGCTGCTCATAACATTACTTATTTGCGGGAGTGCATGGGAGAAGTCTCCCGCTAGTGTTGATGCCCAGTGTGATGGCAGAGAAACGTGTGTTTGCTGCGTCACGTGTAACATTAGTTTAGAGGAGGCTCACACACACACACACACACTCAAAAAGACATGAAAAATAATAATCGCACGTGCGGTTATGTAATCGCACATGCTGATATCGCGATTGCGATTGCGATTAGATTAATCGTGCAGCACTAGTCTTGTGTCGAGGCTTTTGAAGTCGGCGACTTACGGTTTAAGCAAACAAGTTGAGACTTTTTATAGAAACATGAACATTGTATGAATACTTGTATTAAGCATGTCTGTAATTCGGCATACACATACTCCACACATTCCAAATATATTAAAATGTTTCGCCGGTGATTCTCACAGTGCTCTACCTGCAAAATACAGAGTGGAGGGCGGTAATACAGCAGAGTCACTTCCAAACATGAGATTTTACATTCACAAAGTGCTTCTTGGGAGACAATATGTAGGCCGAATAGGAGAGTGGCATCTAACGATTCCTAAGGTTCGCAAATTATGTTCTGGTGGTATTCAATTTACCAATAGACAGGGCCACATTTAGTTGCCAGATGTATGGAGTTTGGTGTGGGTGCTACTAGCCTAGCCGTGATTGTCGTACTGGACCACAATTCATTGCGCTGCAAGTGCTCCTCACCCGCGCTTATGTCACGCGCCCCAGCCCTAATGGGGTAATGGGTAGAATATGGTCATAGCACTGCCAGTGTTAGGGGTTTGTCTCCAGCAGCTGGGACAAGCTAAGGGGGGATTTTTTTTGCATTCATGGTACCAAAAGGCACTTTGGACAAAGCATCCACCAAATTCAACAGGAAAACCTTGTAACTTCAATTTTGGTGAACTTTCTTTTATTTTTATTGTTTAACATGATATTACCCCAAACCAGTAATTCTATGTTACTGTATCTGTTGCTCCAGAGATTTGAGAAAGTTACACGGTGGTGAAAAAACAAAACAAACCCAAACAAAAACAAACTCAGATGTGTAATCACCTCTAATCACTTCTTAAATAAACCTGACAATGTCAAATTTGCTGGTCAATTCCCCTGGTTAATTGCCCCGGGAAGGCGTGAGAGCAGCTGGTCCCGTTTGAGCAGATGTCTGTTCACCACACAGGGCGAAGACGGTAAACAAGAAACTATGAGCATGCACAACTACAGACAGAGAGCTCATAAACTACAGACAGAGAGCTCATAAACTACAGAGAGTTCATAAACTACAGACAGAGAGCTCATAAACTACAGAGAGGTCATAAACTACAGACAGAGAGCTCATAAACTACAGAGTTCATAAACTACAGACAGAGAGCTCATAAACTACAGAGAGCTCATAAACTACAGATAATATTGTGAAATAATGTATACCATGATATTTTGGTAATGTAGCTACTGTGAAATGTCATATTGTTACATCACTAGTCAGGAGATATGATCAATAAGCACATGCTTCTTTGTTGTCGGACATCATTAAAAGTAAGTAAGGTCAACAGAGTGCAGTTGGGAATTCTGACCAGCATAGCTGCTGACGTGGCAAGTTCTTATAAAGCTTCAAGAAAAGCTTGTAGTTGGCTTGTGAAAGCGTGAAAGTGGCTGGTGGACTTTGAGATGCAGCAGTCACAGTACCTTGAGGAAGCATCTTGGCAGCAGAGAGCAGGGGGAAGAAGCAGAAGCAGAGATTGTGTGTAGCGAGGTGGTATGAGGCTTGGAGCAGAGTGGTGTGCAGGGAGCCAGGTTGACACTGATCCAACAGGGTGGGGACTGTCTGCTGCATGACTCAGCCCGTCTGGCCCGGAGCTTCCCTCCACACCTACCCCCAATCCCCACATCTACAACCCCCTTTCCTCCACACCTACCCCCAATCCCCACATCTACAACCCCCTTACCTCCACCCCTTCCCCCATCCCCACAGCTACAACCCCTTTACCTCCACCCCTTCCCCCCATTCCCACATCTACAACCCCCTTACCTCCACTCCTTCCCCCCATCCCCACATCTACAACCCCCTTACCTCCACCCCTTCCCCCCATCCCCACAGCTACAACCCCTTTACCTCCACCCGCCAATCCCCACAGCTACAACCCCTTTACTTCCACCCCTTCCCCCATTCCGACAGCTACGGATTCTGCGTGAGTGTGTGTGTGTGTGTGTGTGTGTGTGTGTGTGTGTGTGTGTGAGAGTGAGGGATCTTATAACCAAGTAGGCACAGCAGCAGCGCCGGCCGGCATCCCTTGTCAACTCGCCAAGCAAGTCTGTGTGTGTGTGTGTTTGCGTGTCTGTCCTCTCCCTGACCCTGTCTGTCGTTGCGTAACACCGGCTTCACGCCAGACGAGGGAGGGGTGTTCGGTGGGGAGTGGGAAGGGGGCGGATTTACGTCCAAAACAATCAGACAAACTGCGCTGAGTTGTGGTGGGGAAAAATAAGCAAAAAAAGAGAAAGAAGTTGGAGTGGAGCGGAGCCAGGATGGGTCAAATGACATATCCCCCTCCACCTGCATCTCTCCCTCCTCCACCTCTCTCTTTGTTGTCTGTTCTCTGTTGTTTAACCCTTATGTAACTGGGCATGCTGACTAAAGAAACAGAAGATGTTTAAGCTGAATAAATTCCAAGACAAGCAACACCACAAGTTACCAAAATGAGGACGAGAGCCCCAGAAGCCTGACAACAGATGCAATAGAATGACACGTGTATACTAGAGATGAACCAGGTGAAGACATCAGAGCCAGCCTTAACTCAAGTGTGGCTTACAGGTACTTCATCCACCACTGTTTAGACTGTATGCATTTCTTCCCTCTCATTCTTCACTTTTCTTCCTACCTTCCTTTCAACAGAACGGAGCACTGATTTGGGGGGGGGGGGGGGGGTGCACGTGGGTGGTTTGTGTGGACAGAAAAACAAACTGTGAAGCTAGAAGGTGTAGCCAAGGGAAACTAGCTGAAGGGCTTTCCTGCACCTCGCCTCTGCACACTCTAACCTGGACATGCTGCCTGGATCTGCATCTCCACAGGACAGCACTGTCCAAATACACGCCACTTTCTACCCCGGTCTGCCTCTCCACAGGACAGCACTGCCCACATACACCTCACTTTCTACCCCGGTCTGCCTCTCCACAGGACAGCACTGCCCACATACACCTCACTTTCTACCCCGGTCTGCCTCTCCACAGGACAGCACTGCCCACATACACCTCACTTTCTACCCCGGTCTGCCTCTCCACAGGACAGCACTGCCCACATACAACTTTACCTTCTACTGTCTCTCTCCACTCTCCAGTCACTTGCCTGCTTTCCCTTCTTCAACTCTCTTTGCCCCAACTCCCCCTCCTCTCATCCCTCTCTTACACATTTTCTTCTCCTTTTACCCTCTGTCTCCAATCCCTCCTTCTAAGTGCCCAGTAGTGAAATAAGATAATATATAAAACATATGTGACTCCTGATCAAAACTTTTCTCTTTCTCTCTCTCTCTGTCTCTATCATGAGGCCGTTTCATAAGTGTACTGTTCTGTTCTCTCTAAGGGCCTCCTGGGTGTGGGACTGTTGACCTGCCGGGCTGGGTGTACTGCCAAGTCTTTACCCTGAGAGAGAGAGAGAGAGAGAGAGAGAGAGGGAGAGGGAGGGGGGTTGGGGATCGAGAGAGAAAGAGAAAGATGGGGGGATAGAGTGGGGAGACAGAGAGAGATGGGAGAGAGAGCGAGCGAGGGCAGGGCACAGAACGGCACTGTGCCATCAGACTCTTTGCCAGCCTTGGCAGGCACACCGATGTACAGACCAGAGGAAAGGAGGCAGTGGGTGGGGTGGGGGTGCAATTAGTGTGTGTGTGTGTGCATGCGTGTGTGTGTGTGTGTGTGTGTGCGCGCGCATGTGCATGTGTTAAGACTAACTGAATGTTTTCAGCTTGAGTGCTTACAGACGTAAAAACACAGGAGAGGAAATGAGTGAGGAAAAGGGATTCTTTCACACCTGCTCTAGCGCTCAGCTCCGGCTCTCTGCGGTCTTCTGGTCTCAGGCCAAACCATTTCCCCCCATTCCCTAACCTGCTCACCATCCCTTTCTCCCAACCTGAGCCCTCTCCCCACTCCCTAACCTGCTCACCGTCCCTCTCTCCCAACCTGAGCCCTCTCCCCACTCCCTAACCTGCTCACCGTCCCTCTCTCCCAACCTGAGCCCTCTCCCCACTCCCTAACCTGCTCACCGTTCCTCTCTCCCAACCTGAGCCCTCTCCCCACTCCCTAACCTGCTCACCGTTCCTCTCTCCCAACCTGAGCCCTCTCCCCACTCCCTGTCTCTCTCTCCCAACCTGAGCCCTCTCCCCACTCCCTAACCTGCTCACCGTCCCTCTCTCCCAACCTGAGCCCTCTCCCCACTCCCTGTCTCTCTCTCCCAACCTGAGCCCTCTCCCCACTCCCTAACCAGCTCACTGTCTCTCTCTCCCAACCTGAGCCCTCTCCCCACTCCCTGTCTCTCTCTCCCAACCTGAGCCCTCTCCCCACTCCCTAACCAGCTCACTGTCTCTCTCCCAACCTGAGCCCTCTCCCCACTCCCTGTCTCTCCCACCCTTAGCCCTCTCCCCACTCCCTAACCAGCTCACTGTCTCTCTCCCAACCTGAGCCCTTTCCCCACTCCCTAACCAGCTCACTGTCTCTCTCTCCCAACCTGAGCCCTCTCCCCACTCCCTGTCTCTCTCTCCCAACCTGAGCCCTCTCCCCACTCCCTAACCAGCTCACTGTCTCTCTCCCAACCTGAGCCCTTTCCCCACTCCCTAACCAGCTCACTGTCTCTCTCTCCCAACCCGAGCCCTCTACCCACTCCCTAACCAGCTCACTGTCTCTCTCTCCCAACCTGAGCCCTCTCCCCACTCCCTGTCTCTCTCTCCCAGCCGTAGCCCTCTCCCCACTCTCTGTCTCTCTCTCCCAACCTGAGCCCTCTCCCCACTCCCTGTCTCTCTCTCCCAGCCTTAGCCCTCTCCCCACTTTCTGTCTCTCTCTCCCAGCCTTAGCCCTCTCCCCACACCTCTCTCTCTCTATCCCTACATACATACATACATACATACATACATACATACATACATTTTTTTTCTTTTTATTTACATTGCTTTTTCCAGATAAAGAGCTTTTTTCTCATGTCCCAAGCTTTTTCCAAGTAACAAGCCAGTCCAAAAGTTTCATACATAAACAACCAACTCAAATTATGTGCATCATCATTATTAAGAAAATCAAAATCTGTTTTTATCTTACTGAACAAAATATTGCGTGGTTCACTGTAAAAAGGACAATAAAACATAAAATGAAACTCATTTTCTATGTCATTTAAACAACACATTGGACACATCCACTGCTCTTCTTCCAAACTGACATACCGTCCAGTTTCGATCATAAGCGGTAAAATACCAGATCTCAGCTGGGCACATAAGGCTCTCTGTTTTTTTGATACATTATAATTAACACATTCACTGCCAGCCGTTTTTTTTTTACTGTAGGTAGGTTCTGCCAGAGGGTTTTTTTGAGGATTCTGGCTCATCTTTCAAGACCCGAGGATTCTTTTCTGCTAAGATTTTGTGAACACACAATATCTCAAAAGAACTAATAGAATGTGTGCTTTCTCTGTCTAAAAGAGTTAGTTTGTAGAGTTAGTAGTTATGTAAGCATTAGCAGTTGAATACAGCATGGTTTCAGCGTCTGAAAAATTATTTTGAGATAAACGGCTTTTTGTGAAATTCGATAGAACAGTCACTTTAACCATTCATTTTTGGCATCAGTAAGACGTCAGACATCTAAACAATAGTTTTGAACAGTAATTTCCTCCATAACAGCAGGAAACACCCCTTTCCTTCAAACTCCTCCCTCCGTGTGTGTTCTTCTTGGCTGCAGCGAGCGTGTCTGTAACCTCGCGTCACCAGCTCACTGCTTTGCTGCTGCTGTGCCTGTCTGCCTGTCTGCCTGGCGGCCGCTGTGCAAGTCTGGATCGGCTCGCTCGTTTCTTGTGGTTTGTGTTGAGAGCTTTGATGAAGCTTTTGCGATTCTGGTCTTATTTATGCTGCGTGTTTCAAAGTGTGTTCCACCCGTAATCTATTATGCAAATTTGCAATCCCGCACCGCCAGCAATCAGCGCGAAAACGAAAGCGTTTTCCCCCATCCATTTTCATGAGAATGGCTTCCTCACACATGCTTTTTGCTTGCCTTCCTCTAGTCTGGGAGAGCACTGTCGCCACTTAGTGGGTCGGTGGAATGGGTTGTACATGTTTGGTGGCTCCAATAATTATATAAGAGATGTAAAAGGGTTAGATGCACATCCCACGGTCAAAAAAAAATAATTCATTTCTTTGACGTAAAAACACGTCATTGGCAGTCAACCGTTGGATTTAGTTTGACGTAAAAACACGTCATTGGCAGTGAACGTGTTAACATAATTTTCAGTACCAAAATCATATTTAATCATACATGATGTATAAAATGTATGTAATGTATGTAAATGTATAAAAAAAATTATACAATCAGTAAAAACAACGGTTAAGTGCAGAACAGTATGCCACACAGTATACAGTATTGAGAGAGCAAAAAAAGAACTCTGCAGAAAAGGCACAAGTGCATTAAAAGTGTCTGGTGCATTAAAAGACCCTACTAGGGGGCATAGTTAAATTGGGGTTGTGAACTGAACAGCTGTATAGCCTGATATTCAGACTGCATCGTCAATTCATAAACTCATTTCCTCTTCGTCTGAGATTGCACTCACTTCAGAGCATTTCTATGAGGGGGCGGGCTTCGGTCTTCCCTAACCAATCACTAGAGACCAAGGTGTCCACGGCAACCTAACCTTGCATCACTAGGCTCTTCCTGAGGCAACCAGCCGGCACGGTCGGGCAGCCGCAGCAGTCTTGCAAGCTAGTCACATGCTAACATAGCTAGCTAATGCTAGCCAGCTTCTCCACGTTAAGCAGCCAAAGTTGGCCGACTTTGTACTTTTAACGAACGTCTTATCAAAACTGCAGTAACTAATAAGTCTTATCAAACACTGCAGTAACTAATAAGTCTTATCAAACACTGCAGTAACTAATAAGTCTTATCAAACACTGCAGTAACTAATAAGAACGTCTTATCAAACACTGCAGTAACTAATAAGTCTTATCAAACACTGCAGTAACTAATAAGTCTTATCAAACACTGCAGTAACTAATAAGTCTTATCAAACACTGCAGTAACTAATAAGAACGTCTTATCAAACACTGCAGTAACTAATAAGAACGTCTTATCAAACACTGCAGTAACTAATAAGAACGTCTTATCAAACACTGCAGTAACTAATAAGTCTTATCAAACACTGCAGTAACTAATAAGAACGTCTTATCAAACACTGCAGTAACTAATAAGAACGTCTTATCAAACACTGCAGTAACTAATAAGTCTTATCAAACACTGCAGTAACTAATAAGAACGTCTTATCAAACACTGCAGTAACTAATAAGTCTTATCAAACACTGCAGTAACTAATAAGTCTTATCAAACACTGCAGTAACTAATAAGAACGTCTTATCAAACACTGCAGTAACTAATAAGAACGTCTTATCAAACACTGCAGTAACTAATAAGTCTTATCAAACACTGCAGTAACTAATAAGAACGTCTTATCAAACACTGCAGTAACTAATAAGAACGTCTTATCAAACACTGCAGTAACTAATAAACACTGCAGTAACTAATAAGTCTTATCAAACACTGCAGTAACTAATAAGACGTTTGTTAAAACGTCTTATCAAACACTGCAGTAACTAATAAGACGTTTGTTAAAACAAAAAGTACAAAGTTGGCCGACTTTGGCTGCTTAACATGGAGAAGCTGGCTAGCATTAGCTAGCTACGTTAGCTTTGGCCACAGCTGTGTCTGCTTCTGTTGTGCATGACTGACAACAGCGTTAGCCAATCAGCGCCCGTGATTGGATTTTCAACCGGAGAAAATTAATTTGCACATGGCGATTCCGGACCAAGAAGAGCCAAATCCACAACTGTGGAGTGGGCGTGCCTTCAAAGGTCTGGAGCCAGGCTAGAACAGCTGAGGAGGAGTTAAGGGCCCTCACTGCTTCAGGGTACAAGCTGTTACGCAGACGAGTGGTTCTGCACTTGATGCTGCGCACCCTTTTTCCTGAAGGAAGGGGGACAAAAAGAGCATTGCCTGGGTGGGAGAGGTCCCTCTTCAGCCCCAGCTTTAAAGCCCCATTCAGCAACTTTTCCAAGTTTTGCTATTGGGGAAACTGTGCCCTCTGGGTGCAATAGCATCGGTATCGATATCGGCGTTCAAAAGTCAACAAAACACAGCGCGAGAAAGCTCTATGTACATGTTGTGACATCGGGTACTCACCATGTGATGAAATAATAATCCATAGTAACGTGAAGCGCGTCATTTTCGTAGCAAATCCGCACCGAGTTACTTCCTTGTTTTACTGAACACAGCGCTTCAGCTGTACAGCGCATGCATAGTATGTGCCTCCAGGCTGCCTCCGGGACGCAGGCATGAAATTGCTTAGTCCCAGGAGAGGCCTTTGGAGGGCGGTGTGTGACCAATAGAGGCGACAGTCTCTCTGTTATAAGTCACTGTACCATCTCCAATGACTAAAAAGCTGTTATATTAAGGTGAAAAAAAAAAAAAAAATATGCGGGCACTATAGATGTCACAGATGCTTGGCAAATCTTTACCGATGATTTTAGATGCTGTTTTCACGACTGTGACAGTTCGCTGTCACAGTCTCTCTCAGATAGGACGTTATGATTGTTTATATGTTTTATATATCTGTTCTTATTTTGATGGCTGTCATTAAGAGAAAGGGGTTGGCTCAGGAAATGACGTGTGGGCTGGAATTTAATAAGCTCGGAAGCGGCGGATTCCAGCATTCTATGTTGTCTCTCAACCTAATTATATGGAATTCTGGACAAAATCATATCTAGGCTATAAAAAATAAAAAAATAAAATAAGATTTGCATCTGAGAGACCAAATCTCATCATAGGGCTCCTTAGTATGAAAAAGGTTGGGAATGATTTACAGCAACACAATGCCATTTCCTTTTATGATTATAGTGGCATTTATTGATAGTATAGGAGTTGGTAGGAAAATAACAGGCGATTGTAATCAATTAACAGGTGATTAACAGGTCAAGTGACATCATGGGAATAGGCTTGGAGTTGTGAGGAGCCGAAAGGGTACAGGGGGAGTAGGGGAGTAACTATCTTGAAATCCCATAGTCTTTGGGGACAACGTGACGTCAGGTTGTACCAAATCTCCCATTCATTTGAGGGCAAAAAAAAAGCAGTGTTCCACCCATAGAGGGCGCTTATGCCAGGTATGCTGCTGAAAAATGATACAAATGGTAGAATGGCAACAGTTTGCTCACAAATGTGGAAATTTTGACCAGCATTCTTCACACATCACCCCCAAAGTCATATATATTGGTTAAAAGCTGAAAAAAAGTGTTTTGGGGGTTAGTTACACTTTAAACATAAACGATCGTTTGCCAATTGTTTTATATACACGAGGAACAGACAAATAAGGCTGAGCAGAATGCCTCATCTGGTAATTTGAAGTAAAAGGTACAAGGTGTTGCGTTAAATAAGATGGATAATTGAGATGAACACATTTAAAAATTAGTTGCAGTCAATGATTGTGTCTTCTTATGTTTAGAGGTAGGAAACTGAGCATATCATACATAATGCAATGATGAGTGAGAAAAGGACATCCAAGTACAAATCTACAAATTCTATTAAATGTAGTGTTAAGTGGAGCAAGGTCAGATTTAGGCCTTGGCCACACTGATCCGTGGTGTCTGTCCGTGTGCGTTTATTTCTCTGTTCACTTCCATTCATTTTCAATGACAGCTGTCCCACTGTCCATGAAGCACTCAGAAGCATACGTATCCAGAAAATTTGCATACGTTTTGATGGACAGAAAGTTGAAGAGGGATGAACTTTTTCTGGATGGACGTATCGGATGGTCGGATAGTCAATGTCCGTTTAGCCAATCAGAGTCGAGGTCTCGAGAGGAGGCGTTCCGATATTTGTTTAAACTTTTCAAAGAAGATGGCGGCCGAGGCGGTGAAGGAGGCTATAAGGGATTCAGCAAAATGAGTAAAATTGTGTGATTTCACTAGCATTTCAGTGACTAGAAGTTAGTCCAAGGGGAGAATGTAGTGCATATACTTCTCTCCGGTTATCTGCACATGATCTACATTACATTATACTCACGCTGTTCTGTTCATGTCATTTGCATCGAGTCACATTTCAAAGGAGCTGCACGCAGGCTGCGCAGGCAGGCTCGCCGGCCACGGAGCAGCCCCGGCGCTTTCGGCGAGGGGTTTGACGTAGACTCAGTTCTCATGCATCGGACAGACATCTGTCCATTCAATAATTCTGTCCATTTTCTGACGGATCAGTGTGGCCAAGGCCTTAGATGCATTCTGATAAACAACATTGCAGTAATCAAGCATAGGAAGTATAAGTTGAGTTACAAGTTTCTTGCGAATACTGCGTGTAAAACAGTTTTGAGATCTGTGTAGGACATTGATTCCGAAGTTGACTTTGCGCAGGAGATGAGCAATGTGTGTTTTGAATGAAAGAGTGGAATTAAGCCATACACCAAGATATTTGATATTGTCAACTTTATGCAGAGGAGTACCATCATTACAGGTAATTTCACAAGAACCAGAATTGGAATTGAGTTTATGTTTAGTACCAAAGATCATAATATATGACTTTGTTTTATTAAGTAATAGTTTATTATGTGAAAGCCATTCCAAGATATTAAAATCGGACTGAAGCGAAGCTTGGATTTGTGATAGATTAGGTTTAGATGTGAATATGACAGTATCATCGGCATGAAGTTGAGCGCAACAATTATTGAAAATGAATGGTAAATTATTTACATAAATAGAAAAAAGAAGTGGACCCAATGTTGAACCTTCGGGCACACCTCTTAGTTGAGTCAACATTCAAATGTCCCCCTCTGTTTACCCAGACAGAATCAGACCCAGACCCCTAAATTCCTCAAATTTGCACTAAATGTCAGGATTTTGACCTGGATTAGTCAACAACACTACTACATTCCCATATACTGTACATTGGTTTTCAGCAGAAAAAAGTGCTTAGTATCTCTTTAAAGAAAGTGTATGAAACCCATGACCAAAATAGTCATACATTCTGTCATTGTTACTTGTGGATGGAAATATAGTGAAAATAAATTATTCCCCTTTTTGCTGTGGACCCCCTGGAAACCCCTCAATGATGTAACAGACATTGTTAATTTGTGTGCTGTCACTGATTGGGAACTGATCTTGTCATCACTGATACATTTGATCAAATGGATAAATGGATGATGTCAGTTCGTATCACTGACTTGTTAACACATCTGATCTGCACAATAGCCAAGGTTGTAGCAAGTAGCAGTGTTGTAGTTGCATTAATCAGAATCAGAGGCATTAAATTAAATATGAGTTAGAGTCTAAACGGTGCACAATGTAGTTAGCAAGAGTAATCTAATGGTATAGACTAGAGAGTTCTGGTAGAAGAAGCAGCTGTACTTTAAGTGATGAGTGAAGCCCCGCGGCAAAGTGACGGTGGGGGTTGGGGGGGATTGGGCTCATGTTAGTGGGGGGGATTCAGCTGAGTTCGGGTGGGTGACATTACTGTATGTACATGTTTACTCCTCATTGCAATGAATGATATATGAAATACAATTATTCAAGAGGACTTCCTGACTCCGGAGTACTGCTTTGACCTTAAGTGGCCCTTTCTTCAGAATTGGCTGTTTAATTTCCATTCTGCATCAGATACTTTATAAGGCCATTCACTTTTACTTGGAATGTTACCGATACAATACCAACACAGCCATACGGTATTTGGCAACTATTTCTATTTGTAGCCTGGCTGTTATAAATTATATTTACACATTATTTCTGGACACAGTCTTCTCCACTGGACCTCCAGGATGCTACCAGAGGTGGCTGCTCAGAGATTTGTGCAAGAACTGCAGAGCCTCTATGGGGCTCATTTAATTGTTTGCCAGCATGAGAAAGTTTGCCTGACTCCAATGTGAACTGTGGCTCTGAATTCACATGCGTATACTCCTGGCTACTAACAATGCTCCACCGGAACATTGTGTGTGTGTGTGTGTGTGTGTGTGTGATGGGGGGTGCTGCAGGTGCTGCACTTCAGCAGCACCTGGTGATGGAGAACAGAACTCATCTGCTTGGTTTTCACCACCAAGACTGTCCCAGCTGGTCCAGGGATTTGCACCAATAACCTTCCAACACAAACTGCCCAATGCCCTTCACTGTAACACTCCTGCACTTCACAGTCATCACACATAGGCATAACGTACACATATAAACACAAGTGTTGTGTGCACCCACTGCAGGTGTTGCATCTCAGGCTCAGGCTCTCGCTCTCTCTCTCGCTCTCTCTCTCTCTCTCTCTCTCTCTCTCTCTCTCTCTCTCTCTCTCTCTCTCTCTCTCTCTCTCTCTCTCTCTCTCTCTCTCTCTCTCTCTCTCTCTCTCTCTCTCTCTCTCTCTCTCTCTCTCTCTCTCTCTCTCTCTCTCTCTCTCTCTCTCGGGCATCCACTGCACCAACCAGCTACTCTGCCCTGATGCAAAAAAACCCCCAAAACAACAGCAACGTTTTGCCAACTCACGCTACCCAATCACCACGCCACACATCACTTCGACACGCTGGCCGCTGATTGGTGAAGGGATGTGGGTGAAAAGGGGGGGGGGCAGAATGGAGATGTGTGTGTGTGTGTGTGTGTGTGGAGGGTGAGGTGCAGGAGAGACAGTGTAGAAATGGAGAAAGCTCAGCAGTGCATTAGGGACAGCACCGTGCAATTTGTTCCATTGGCAGCACTTCAAAGAGGGAGAGGAGGGGGATAATCCACCCCAACATTAGCCCCCGGAATCTTCCACCGCCAACACACACACACGGACACACAGACACGCACACATGCACACACACACACACACACACACACACACACACACAGAAGCACCATGCTGGCGGGGGTGGGGGGGTTGGTCGCGGGGTCTGACTGGGCTGGGGTCTGGGGGTGAGAGGACGGAGGGGATTTTTCAATTTGCCAGCAAATCAGAGATGATTGGAATACTCTGTGTCTCTCTCTCTCTCTCTCTCACACACACACACACACACACACACACACACACACACACACACACACACACACACACACACACATACACTCAAGACGCTATCCTTGAACCCAGCGTGAGAGAAAAACTAAAGAACATGACAAAAAGCATTGTTGCTTTTAACTGCTTTCTGAATATAGGATCAACAGAAGAATGCAGGTTACAAATATGGGTCAGCGATGAATGATAAGGCTCTCTCACAGGTGGTCAAATTGTGTGTGTGTGTGTGTGTGTGTGTGTGTGTGTGTTTGTGTGAGCGAGGCAACCTGGGGAATGAAAGAGGGAACGAGAGAAAGAGAGAGAGAGCAGTGGAAAGAAAGTGAGGGAGACAGATAGAGAGAGAGTGAGCTCTTATATCGACAGCCACTAGCATCGGTAGCGGTGAGCTGTCAACACTCCCTCAGCCAATACACTACCAACTGGTGATCAATCAGCCAATACACTACCAACTGGTGATCAATCAGCCAATACACTACCAACTGGTGATCAATCGTCCTGATGGGCGGGCCGGCCAGCGCCTAACATAATCAATCGCGCCTTTCACTCTCTTTCTCAGGCTGTGAGCAGAGCTCCAGTGGTGTTAAAGAGAAGGGGCGCTCGATTCTGGCCAGCTCAGGATTCAACAACTTGATGGTGTCGCAGGTCGGAGCCGGAGTTGAATGAAAACAGCCAAACGCACTAAGTAAAGTTTCCATGGGAAAATACATTTAAAACATTTCGACCAAACGGTCTTCATCAGAAATGAAGGAGGAAGTAGGAGGAGCACTCATATATGAGTGTATCTGAGTGCTCCTCCTACTTCCTCCTTCATTTCTGATGAAGACCGTTTGGTCGAAATGTCAAATAAACTGACCTGAGAGCTGACAAAATATAAGTGTGCGGACTCTATTTATTTTCTAAGTTATATGCCTTTTGTCCTGCACCTGACCTCCTTTAAGCGGATGTGCACGCCCTACTTCTTTCTTCAAAATACATTTAAAAAACACTGCAACAGCAAACATGTCACCCCCCACGAATGATGCAGTCTCCCTCTGGGCCAATCAGTAACAAGGGTCACCGTGTTGTTGGGTTGATCAATACAAGATATCATGTGAAAAGAGGTGGGGACTCCAGTCAGACTCAAGTCACTATTTTAATTGCTTGAGACGTGACTTGAAGAGAATACTTGAGACTTGACTTGGGCTCTGCAGCTTGTTGCACCAGCTGAATGTAAGTTCTCTCTTAAGTTAGTGTGTAAGACACAACTGCTACATTGAAATGATTTGTAAAGTCTAATATGACATTGCCATGTAAATAAAGGCATTTTAACTTTTTTAAAGGAGAGTGCCTTGGAGTTTTTTGTTTTTTTCAACTCTATTGAAATGAGTTAGTTTGACACTAATAATAATAATAATAATAATGATTGGATTTATATAGCGCCTTTCCAAGTGCTCAAAGCGCTTCACAGAATCATTATTCGTTCACACCATTCGTACCGGTGGTTCGAAGGCGTGGCAGCCACACATCGGCGCTCAACGGCCCCTCCGACCACCATCATTCATGTCTACATTCATACCAATCATACAAGGCAAGGAGGGTTGGGTGTCTTGCCCAGGGACACAACGACAGCAGCTGGGAGGGAGCGGGGATCGAACCGCCAACCCTTGCGTCATTGGCCGACCCGCTCTACCTCCTGAGCTAAAGCCGGCCCAAACTAAAGTTGTGTCTTTGTTTAGTTGCACCATGGAGACGTAAGGTACATCTTAACTAGTAGACCTTAAACTCCACACTAGCCAAAATAGTGTCACAGAAAATGACGTGTACTCTATCTGTGACCAATCAGTGAAAAGCACGGTGAAATCGATGTTTAATACTGTTGCCAAATTAAGCAGTACGAAAACTCGCTGACTTGATTTCATATTGCATCAACAACATTAACCAAATAATAATTAATTAAGCGGAATATAAACAGTCGGGCTGATTGTCTGGGACATGTTGCCCACCGCAAATTAGTGCATTCATATTTCATTAACACTAACCAAATGAGAACGTTAGAGTAACGTTCGTTAGGTTCAGACTGTTAACGTTTATCTGTGGTGAGAGCTTCATCATCATGCATTGTAATTCACCACTATCCTGCCTCGCTACTTAATTGCAGTTATTTTAATGTGTAGCCTATGCAGTGCCGCCACTTGTGGAAAACGAAATGTCAAAGGGTGTAATATATCACGGAGAACGCGTTGCGGATGCAAAACACCGATGCGCCATGGTGCCAAGTTGCAATCTGTGCCAACTGCTATTTTACGGAGGACTTTACACCTAGCAACGGGTAGGTGTAAGATTTAAGTTCTAAGTTATGCCGACATTGCAAGTATTTCACTTGATGCAAAACTCATATATTTTTAGTAGTGCGTAAACTCGGACTTAGTGAGACTTTACGCTCAAACTAGGTTACGTTTCAACTTACGCACAGCTGGTGCAACTCACTGCTGGTGACTTACCTTTGATTTGATTAGTTGGAAACATATCTAAAGTCTTGACAAAAGGTGAATTTATCGAAGTTGAAACTGATTATAGAAATCAAACTCATGATGCTATTAGCCAGTTTTTATACTTTGGAAAATGAAGGCCATAGATAATTAGTTGTCCTTAAGAGATTCAATTTATACTAGACTATTAATTTGTTCTGACTTGACTTGGTGTTCTACAGAAAGAGAGCGAGAGAGGGGCAGTTTGACGCACCTCATAAGGCGTCTAGTGCATGTTCGGCCCTTTAAAACAACAGGTGGATTTTAAAACGCCAGCGTCAGATGCTCCCAGTGCGTTCAGGGCTTTAGACTTGGGACTTGACTTGAGACTTAAAACATAAGACGTGAGACAGACTTTTGGACTCGAGCAAGGTTGACTTGGTCACACATCTGCATATGAATGAGTGAATAATGTCTTGCCCCCCTTTGACTAGTCAGTGTGAATATATGGAAAGTAGGTAAAAAACAAAAAACAAACCACAAAAGTCAAATGGAGAGAGTTGTTCACAAAATGATAGATGATGTTTTACTTCCTACTAAATTAATCATGTTAGGAATTACAGTAATAACAGCAGGGAATCTTAAAATCAATGCTTTTTCCTTATAATAAACGTGCGTGCAGAGAGAAATAACTTGGGAGACTTGAAGTGTCCTCGCCTTGAGCTTGAGCATGAGCATGAGCATGAGAGCGCGCGCGCACGCACACACGCACGCACGCACGCACGCACGCACGCACACACACACACACACACACACACACACACACACACACACACACACACACACACACACACACACACACACACACACACAAGGGTTACATCAATAGTGTGAGGTCTGGAGGGAGGAGAGTTATGGAGTCAGATAGACTGACTGGTCAGGAGGTTAGCCGGCGCTGGAACAATCAATACAGTCAAACCACTTGAGACCTGTGGCTATAGCTGATGTTACACTAATCTATAGCACACACACACACACACACACACACACACAACAGTGCAATAATATATTACAGAAAACACCATATTGACAGAATTTACACACGTACTGTACACACAACCAGGCACAAATGGACACCACCTACTGTTTGTTATTTTGCCCACCCCAAGAACACGCACGCACACACAAACACCCACTCGCGTGCACACACACACACACACACACACACACACACACACACACACACACACACACACACACACACACACACACACACACACACACACACACACACACACACACACACACACAGCACATTGTAATTGCATCCTAAATTATGAAGTGGATCCCCAGCCAGTTGCATATCATTAAGACTCATTGTTACAGAGTGATGGGTGTGCCACAACCTGCTCTCTCATAACGATTTGCTCCGCACCGTTTGGGGTTAAGAGGTGAGAAATTATTAGCTGAAAGCCAATTAACCCTCTGGGAGCCTGGGCCTAATCACAACTACTTCAATCCACTCAATTGGTCCTAACAGCCAGGCTAAATGAGAAAACCAATGAGCGAGAAAAATTATTTTGGCCAATTATTTCACGTTTGTATTCTATTCTTTTGGTTTGTTAGAGAATGGCAGGTCATTTGGTTGATATCCAGCCGCCTAATTGCCAAAAGGTCGTTACACTGCTGCAAACTAAATTAAACTGACCAACCTGACCTGAACCAAACGAAGGCAATCCAGGCTAAGCCAAGTCAAACCGAAAACAAACGAACAAACTACATCCTATCACATCACACTTTAACTGTACAACTGATCATACAATGTAACTATACTTATCATTGCACATGTTATAACTCATTGCAGATATTTTCTATTTTTATTTGTATGATTTACATTAAAAAGCAATTGTTACCATTTAAAAGTAGGAACTTTTATGTTGTTTGTGTTTTATGAACATTTTTGAACACTGCTGGTATCTTCATCTTAATTTGTAAGGCATTTTGTGACCTTGTTTTGAAAAGTAAATAAAGTGAATTATTTTCCATATTTCTATTAGATTTGATGTCTCATGTTGCAAGCACCATGAGAAAATCCTTGTACATTCTACTTGGCGAATAGAAATTCTGATTGTGATCACATGACAAAGCGATGAGGGAAAGAGTATCCAAGCAACAGTAGTTGGTTAATCATAGAGATCAACTGGTTACTCAAATGTTTCCATGGCTGTAATCTTAGAATATACCTTTTCAATCAATGTTCATCATTTTTGGTAGATTTTAGTACCAAATAGTAAGTGTAGATCAGTCACACTGTTCACATTGGTCTATGTTGAACCATCACAGATGCCGTAGTTACAGGAAGTGGGTTCCTACGCATGTGCAGTATTCAGACTGATATATGCCTGTCATGAGAGCTAGGCTGTGTTGCATCCTCAATACGTTTGGTAATAAACAAGTTAATTACAGCAAGTTGTTTTGATTCAAATCAACTTCCAACAGTAAGCAAAGTAAACAGAGATGTATATATTACCAAAAATAATCCTCTGAGTATGACCAAATAACAGCTTATTTCAGATGGCTGTAATGATAAGACGATGTGTTCAAACTAAAGAAGCTAAGCAGCAGCGTGTCCTTCTCAGAGTGCAGTGAATCAGCCAGTGTTTGGCTGTGGACTGCGCCTGCTGCCATTCAGGGTCCAGCACCGCCACAGCCAATCAGCTCTCAGCTATCAGAGCGCTGTGAACATGAGCTGGCACTGAGGTCATGAGTCTAGCACCACCGCAGCCAATCAGCTAAATGAACTCTGTAATATGAAAATTACCCCCTAGAAAAATAACAGGCAAAATATCTGGAGCAACCAATGTGCATGCGCACGCGCACACACACAAAATGAGTAAGGAGCATTACTCAATTTGGATCATGTATTACACAATGTCACTGGCTGACATTGAACGTCACCAAAACAAAAGAAATGTTGGTTGACTTCAGAAGGGAGGGGCAGAGGGCACAGCACACACCATTTGATATAAATGGGACCATGATGGAGTTTGTGAGCAGTTATAAGTACCTTGGTGTGCACATCTCAGCAGACATGACTTGGTCCACACACACCACTACGGTAGTGAAGAAAGAAAGTGAAGCAGCGCCTGTACCATCTTAGGCGGCTGAGGACATTTAAAATCTCCTCAGCGCTGCAAAAGTCCTACACTGCCACGATCGAGTCAGTGCTGTCGGGATGTATCACACTACCTGGTTTGGAAACTGCTCCTCCCAGGATAAGAAGGCACTGCACTGGTGAGGTGTGCAAAGCGCATCACCGGGGTCTGCTCTGCCCTCACTTGAGGACATCTACACCAGGAGGTGTAGCTCCAGAGCCAAGAGGATTATCAAGGACACTCAGCATCCTCATCATGTCCTATTTCAGTGGCTTCCATCTGGCAGATGTCTCCACTGCCTCAAAACAAAGACTGAGCGGATGAGGAAGAGCTTCTTCCCACAAGCCATACGGTGCATGAACTCTAAATAGTCTGCCTGTTTCTGCACTTTACCACACCTTTTTGCACTATGAAAACTTTGCACTTTATCTACTTTTTAGACAGGCACAGTTGCACATCCACCATACAGTCTCACCAGAATGCTCCTTTATAGTGTTTTTATTGTATTTTACTTACCATGTTTCTTTTCTTTTTTGT
The DNA here is from genome assembly GCF_964638095.1 of Poromitra crassiceps. NCBI lineage: Eukaryota > Metazoa > Chordata > Actinopteri > Beryciformes > Melamphaidae > Poromitra > Poromitra crassiceps. The sequence goes on from NC_139623.1 coordinate 35,093,244, forward strand.
ATGTTGTCTTTTATCAGCAAAGTTATGGGCCGGGCCTTTTAACTTTCATTGTAGCTCACTACATAATGACAATAACGTTTCCATAATCCTTGGCTCACACACACACAGACACACACACACACACACACACACACACACACACACATGAAATATGTATTTAGGTCCACATAAATACAAATGTGCAAAGGAACACACAGGATGATAACATGGCAGGTTGATATATACAGTTATACTGTAATGCAAGATAGCGGTCAGTATCCACTTCATGGGTACAAAAAGCAGCGCCTCCTCCATATTGAGTGGCTGCTGATAATATTAGATATTTAAGCAATATAGCATGAGAGCCAGTGTGTTGTGGCAAATATATCCCGCTGATCAGCTGTTATCCCACGAGGCCGCAGGCCGAGTGGGATAACTGCTGAGCAGCGGGATATATGCCACAACACACGCAGCTCGAGTGCTATATTGCTTTTATAAAACGGTTTCCAAGTATGATAATATAATAATAATAATAATAATACTATAAGTCCGACTGGCATGGCATTCTTCTGATAGAGTCAGTTGAAACACTACTGTAAGGCGGGACCGCAAGAACGTGCGGGTGATTTGATTGGATCGTTCTGGAGACTGAAGTTGACATTGGCCAATCCTGGCGCTTGCTGAGAAGCTGAGAGCTTTCTGGAAAGCCCGACACGCAGCTCGAGCGCAGCGCTGCATTCTCAGCGCTTGCTGAGAAGCTGAGAGCTTTCTGCAAAGCCCGACACCAACTAACGTTACGGGGTTAAATGCGGGGTTAACAGCCTTTTTTTTGCAAAGAAGACATTAGCCCGTGTCTATTCTTGTACAAAACATAATTTTCTGCGAAGCATTAGTAAAGTTATAAGCGAAGATCGATTGTCCAGTCCAGTCCATCGATTGTCCAGTCCGATGGTCCAGTCTCTTGTCTCCTCCCGCCTGGACTACTGCAACGTGCTCCTGGCAGGCCTACCTGCCACCGACATCCGACCGCTTCAGCTCATTCAGAACGCTGCAGCCCGTCTGGTATTCAACCAACCCAAATTCTCTCACGTCACTCCCCTCTTCCAGGAGCTCCACTGGCTTCCCATCTCGGCCCGCATCAAATTCAAGACACTGGTACTGGCCTACAGGGCAGTACACCAGTCAGCTCCCCTGTACCTGCAATCCATGGTCAGGTTCCAAACCTCTCAGCGCTCCCTTCGCTCCTCCACCAGTGCAAGTTGTTACACCTCCCATTTTACCGCACTGGACTCTGTCAGTTCTCTATCAGATATAGGGGTGTCCAGATATGGAACAATATTTATCATCTTGTATCCCAGTCCAAATCTCTCAATCATTTCAAACACAAATTTAAGATCTATCTGATGAACCTAACTTAATTCTACTGCCCACATACACCCTTTCACACACAGCACACCCACACTTTTTTATGTTTTTCTTTTATTCAGTTTTATTTCTGTTTTTAATTTATTGATTGTGTATTGATAAGAGGTGACATCATGTTTACAAGCTCTCTCGGGTTTTTTAGATGTTCACCTGCACAATATGTAGGCAAATGTTTATGTTTGTTATATTATGTTTTAAATGAGTGCAAATAAATAAACTAAAACTAAAAAAAACAGGTCGCCTCGCCCCTCCTTCGCTACGGGGGCTCAAAAGTCGCTCATCCCGATCTCGACTCTTCTCGTCCCTGGCACCTCAATGGTGGAACGAGCTTCCACCTTCGGTCAGGACAGCTGAATCACTGCCGATCTTTCGGAAAAGACTAAAAACACACCTTTTCAGGCTCCATCTGGGCCCTTCTTGATCTAACTTCGTTCTCTCTCTTTCTAAAAAAGAAAAGAAAAAAAAAAAAAAAGAAAAAAAAAAACTAACCCAAACTTGTACCACTAACCTAAACTTGTACCACTGTTCCTTCAGAAGTTGTAGTTGTCATAGACTGTGCTCCATAGTTGATTGCTCTATTGCTGACAAAAAATGTGTTATTGTAAGTCGCTTTGGATAAAAGCGTCTGCCAAATGACGTAATGTAATGTAATGTAATCACAAGGATCTGACAGCTGTCTCCGCCATTTGTTTTTTCTACATTGTCATTTGAGGTAACCAAAGCCTTTTAGTAAGAGAGTTGCCATGGCAACTCATAACCCATGGCCATGGGTTATGAGAGTGGGTTACGGGATTTATACAATGGCTGTGAACCAATCAGATTGCTTGATTCGAGAGAGCCGTTTTATAATGAACAATATCTCGCTAACTGCTTGGCCCTTCTCTTTGGGAGAACAGCCATCTGAAGGCCTCTCACAACCAGCTTATGGACATGACCTAGGCTACCAAATATGAAAACTAGAAGTTTACACCTGTAGCCCAGCTGTGAAATGGTCTGTTCTAACGCACGCACGCACGCACGCACGCACACACACACACACACACACACACACACACACACACACACACACACACACACACACACACACACACACACACACACACACACACACACACACACACACACACACAAACAAACTCACCCTCTCCAGGTCCTGGCGGAGGTGTGTGAAGAGCTTGAGGCGTCTGTACAGGACATCTTGCTCCTGCTGGGCCAGGTTGTCCACCTCGTCCCTCTTCAGCGTCACCAGCGGACGGTTGAAGTTGGCCTTCCTCCTCAGCTTCCAGAACTCATACAGGAAGTCCACCTGCAACACAAAATCTAATAGCATCACTTCTGTACGTAGGACATACATTTTCTTACTTAAATATGAAATGGCAAACAAACAGCGTGTGTAGAAATGAACCAACATATTGGGTTGGCTGGGGAGAACTAATGTTCAGTCTTGGAGAAAAACAAAACAATAACACAATAAAAGCAAGTGTAAAAGGTTGAAATAAAAATGTCCTGCAGTAGCAAGAAACAACATTAGAATCCATCAAATAAACAAAACTGAGAAAACAACAACAACAACGATACAAATTCATAAGTCCATTACAGATTCTCCAGTACAGTATGTTGTGCACCTTATTAGGGGTTCAAGCCCCCAAAGGAGGCTGGAAACAGGGCCACATTTAGTTGCCAGATGCTCTTTCGAGACTCAGAATGAAGAATGAATGAGTCTCAGGTCGAGGCTTTTGAAGTCGGCGACTTATGATGGTCTCGACCTAGTTTCAAGATGAGGACCAGACACGCTGCCCACACGTAATCTAGTGACATAGCGACCTCATCATCACATGTAATCCTAGCGTGACGACAAGTGCAGTAATCCCAGCGTGACGTTCGCGTGACGCACTTGCCAAGGTGACGCCGTTAATGTCGTCAGTGCAGTAATCCCAGCGTGACGTTCGCGTGACGCACTTGCCTAGGTGACGCCGTTAATGTCGTCAGTGCCGAGGCTATGACGTGGCAGTATTTATAGCCACGCTGGGCGCACCATCGTCCTCTTTCCCTGACCTCTAGCCGCTGCACTTGAGCGATCTAATTCCTTCTCTGGAAGCCGCGTTTCACTCTCTGAAAGCCGTGTTTCGCCATTCTCAAGCTGCCATTCTGCCATCAAGCCATTCGTGTTCGCGGTACCACTCATCCCCGTTCGCTCTCTCAGCACGTCGAGCTTCGAAGACGAGGACCTCGAGGCGCAGTACCAATTCGAGGTCGGGACATCCAGCGCCGACGAGGAGATGCACAACAAAACATCCCAGCCCGGGTACGGGACACAGCAGGCTTCCCAGCGCCAGCCCCGTGCGCTCATCAGACGGGGGGCAGACGGCAGCAGGCAGCAGGCTCCGACGGCACCGAGTGCATCTCGAACGGCGGATCTCGTCGACGAGAGCGCGCAAGCAGGGCCCGCAGTCGGGGGGGAGCGCTCCGGGCCCGGAGCTGGCCGCAGCCATGCAATCCTCATTTTCAAGTTTCATCCATCCGCGGCCCTGTTCTGTTCGGGCCATCAAGCCATTCAGTCTCCAAGCGTGCTGCACCGTAATCAAGCCATCGTAAGCGCAGGTCCTGCTCGATCATCGTTCTCAGCACGTCCACGCTGGCGCAGGCGCAGGCGCAGTTCCACGACGTGGTCGGGGAACTCGGCTCCCACGATTAAATGCTATTCCAGCCGGGACCTTGCAGCATCGTCAGCCCCGAGCGCAGGGAACGCCCGCGGAGCGCGTCCCGGACAGCAGTCGAGCGCAACAGTAATGTAATCACCTCTTAACACATTCACTGCCAGCAGTTTTTTTTTACTGTAGGTAGCTTCTGCCAAGGTTTTTTTTTGAGGATTCTGGCTCATCTTTCAAGAGCCGAGGATTATTTTCTGCAAAGATTTTGTGAACACAAAATATCTCAAAAGAACTAATAGAATGTGTGCTTTCTCTGTCTAAAAGAGTTAGTTTGTAGAGTTAGTAGTTATGTAGGCATTAGCAGTTGAATACAGCATGGTTTCAGCGTCTGAAAATTTAAGCTGAGATAAATGGCTTTTTGTGAAATTCGATAGAACAGTCACTTTAACCATTTATTTTTGGCGTAAGACGTCAGACATCTAAACAATAGTTTTGAACAGTAATTTCCTCCATAGCAGCAGGAAACCCCCCTCTCCTTCAAACTCCTCCCTCCGTGTGTGTTCTCCTCCTCCCTCCGTGGCTGCAGCGGTACAAGCGAGGCTCTGCCTGTCTGTGCTGCCTGGCTGCTGGCGGCCGCTCTTTGGGCGAGTCTGCATGGGGCTCGTTCGTTTCGGTTGTGAGCTCAGCTGGAATGAAGCTGCGTGCGATTGTGGGCTTTCTGCCGGTGTTTCAAAGTGTGTTGCACCCATAAACTATTATGCAAATTTGCAATCCCCCACCGCCAGCTCCCAGCGCGAAAGCGAAAGCGTTTTCGCCAATCCATTTTACAGTATGAGAATGGTTTCCTCGCGCGTTCCCCTGCAGTTTTGGCTCGGCTTTTTCTAGTCTGGAGAGCACTGTCGCCACTTAGTGGGTCGGTGGAATGGGTTGTACACGTTCGGTGGCTCCCATATTTTTATAGGAGACGTGGGGGGCGTTGATCCACGTCCCACCGTCAATTTTTTTTTGACGAGTTGACTCGTCAACGGCAGTCAACCGTTGGATTTTTTTTGACGAGTCAACTCGTCGACGGCAGTGAACGTGTTAAATACATAACAGCGTCATATAATTTTAGCAACCAAATCTTAATTTTAAATCATTTCGGCGTGCTTCAAAAACAATCATCTAAACATTCCCTGCGGTCCGCACGTCGGGCGCAAAGGAAACGAGCTGGGCATAAGTAGCAATGCATTTATCATAGTGAACGAATGATCTCTTGACAATCTCCGTGAACTGGTCGTTATATCCTCGCCTACAGCTAAAGAAAGACGGCGGAGCTACATTAAATGTCTCTTCATCCAATAACGTGAAATTAAATAACCTGGTGCATTCGAGAGCAAAATGAAGAGGCTAAATCTATGGAGAACTACACACATCTCTAATGTGTTAAACAATTAGGCCTAAACAATTAATATTAAATGTATTCACACATCGTGCTCAAATTGCATTCATTGCGACAATTTACAATAGTTAATAGCCAGCCAGAATCATTGCAAATGGATGTTCAAAGCATCAGTTAGCAATAGCATTCAGTTAATCAATGCCTAACGACAGCCAGATTCCGTTTTAAACTTAAAAAAAAAAAAAAAAAAAAACGTTTCCCTTTCTCCGAGTCGATGCTCCAGTCATCCAGTCAATTTAACAGAAGCCGTGCCGCTCATTGAATATACTCCTCATTAAATGGCAAACCAAGTGAGGTCACAGTAGCCCACGATTTGGATATTTAACCGTGCGGCGGGGCGATGCCCATCATCGGTATACGGCTCCACATATAGGCCTACTCTCATTCCACGGTAACAATGCTGCAAGTTAAAAATATCCGTTCAGCGACTACTGGTGTCCAGGCTTCTCCAGGCATCGCCGGGCCGTCATCACCGTGCGTCACCGCATCCTTGCATCATTCATAATAATAATGCTCTTGGTATCATGCCGCTTGCGGATTGTCAGTCATATCAATCAGACTGAGAGACCTCCTGCGTCCCTCTATCTCCGTATCAATCACGCGTCAATGCCATAGCTTCAGCACCGGGTTGCCTCGAAAAGTCATTAATCGCATTCCGGCATTGTTAGTTCATGCATGCCTACAATGGCTAATATTTGAACGTCAGTTCATGCATGCCTACAATGGCTAATATTTGAACGTGCTATCCCGCTGGCCAAGATTTCCAGAGTTCAAATGTTAAATAGCCTAAGCGTCATTGATTCATTCCGTCGCGTAAGCAGGACCGGTCACAAGTGGCACTTTAGAAGGCCTACACGGGATCATCCCCACAAATTATTGGCCCGTAATATCCAGCTCAGGGCAGACCTAGTCACGTGGTGCATTCGCATTTAGCTCTGCCCACTCATTCAGTTCTGGTCCTTGCAACTCAATACGGCTGAGGTGGCTAGAAATTAAATTAATTGTCTCTAACTAAGCTGAATGCTTAGTCTCGCTGTCGACGAAACTGGATATCAAATCCATTGCCACTGTCTAGGCTGAAATCAAGTCACGTCTCTGATTAAGCTGAATGCAGAGTCATGGCCGGTGACGAAGCCGGAACCAAATCCATCGTCTTCAAACGGACGTTCCAAAAACGCAACCGCCTTAAGCAGCATGGCAAAGGCAAACCCGCGCAGTAGCACCCTTTCATCGCATTTCATTGGTGGTGGTCTCCCCAAAATTATAGCGCCAGCAGTAAGCCGCCGTAAGTCGCTCGTTGCGCAGGGGCGAGTCTAAAGTCACAGTCCAGCAGTAGCAATGCTCCGGAGTAAGTCGGTGGAACAAGTGTGGTCTCCCCGAAATTATAGTGCCAGCAGTAAGCCGCCGCAAATCGCTCGTTGCGCAGGGGCGAGTCTAAAGTCACAGTCCAGCAGTAGCAATGCTCCGGAGTAAGTCGGTGGAGCGCGGAACAAGCGTTCCCTTCCAGCGCTCTCCCCGAAGTTATAGCGCAAGGGGGTGCTAAAGTCATATATATAAACTTGATTCCAGACTCAGGTCCATATAAAATACGTACACAAACACAGACAGTACAATAAGAAAGAATTAAAATAAAATAAAACCACACAACAAATAGATTTAAAACACATACAAGCAGCTATTGCAGTGCTTCCAGAAGTGCAACATAAATTCTGCGTCACTTCGTGCAGGCACCCGCTAGGGCCATAATAACTCCATTCTCCGACTGGCTAAGTCGACGCATAAAACTGTAAATAAACTGTCTCAGAACAGCACGGAAAGCAAACACATGGCTAGCACTTGTCCATCTCGGATGCCTGAGTAAAATCCTAAATGCACCATTATATTATATACTATCCTGAGCAAAATCCTAAATGCATCATTATATTATATACTATATTATAGCGCCAGGGGGTGCTAAAGCTATAGCGCCGGCAGCAGTCGTAAGTAAGTCAGGTGCAACAGTAGTAAGGCTGCGCAGTAAGCCGGTCGAACATGCGTTCCTCTTCCAGAGTCACGCAGCAGTAGTAATGCTCAGAATTAAGCCAGGTGCAGCAGTGGTAATGCTCCGCAGTAAGCCGGTCGAACAAGCGTTCCCCTTCCAGTGCCGCGTGCGCGTAAGTCACTGGAGCCTGTCTAGGTTGTAGTGAGTCCAAAATATTAATACAGCGCGGCGCAGTAAACCGGCTCCATCCAGTGCCCGCCGTATCGCTGAGGCCAAGCCGGTCAGCGGTTTTCGTAAGTCGCTGTAAAGACTGAGCGCGCCGACGTAAGCTGCTTGGCGAACAAGTGCTTGTTCTATCCAGCGCCCGCCGTATCGCCGAGGCCAAGCCGGTCGGTGGTTTTCGTAAGTCGCTAAAAGCCCGGAAGCCCGGAGTTGTCTCATAAAATCCTAAGTCACTGAAGTAATTAGGGGCGAAAAAAGTGGCAGCGGTAGTAATGATTCCAATAGGCCAATGCGGGGGGGTTTTGCTAAGTCACCGCGCCGAAGCTCGCCGGATTGGTCGATCACCCAGCGTCTGCTTTAGCGCTGCGGCCACGCCCGGGGGGCGTCGTAAGTCGCTGTGGCGGTGCCGCTGGTCCTCGTCAGCCTACGCGGCCTACATCCGACCAGAGCAGGCCGCCAGATCTCTCCTCCCCTAGGTGTCACATGGTAAGCACATGGCATCCATTCCTGCATTCCTCGCAATAGCCTGTTACTTCGCATTCCTTGGTGGTGGACTCCCCGAATCGGTGTCGATCTAATTGATTAAGCGTTCTAGGTGTCGAGCAGCCTGCAAGTGTTCGGCGTTGAACAGCCCGCAACAAACCACTAATTCCGACCACGGTAGACTACTCGAAGTGTTCTAGGTGTCGAGCAGCCTGCAAGTGTTCTAGGTGTCGAGCAGCCTGTAGTCACACCACTAATTCAGACCCCAGCAGACTACTCGAAGTGTTCTACGTGTCGAGCAGCCTGTGAATGTTCTAGGTGTCGAGCAGCCTGCAAGTGTTCTGGGTGTCGAGCAGCCCGTAGTCTCCCCACTAATTCAGACCCCAGTGGACTACTCAAAGTGTTCTAGGTGTCGAGCAGCCTGCAAGTGTTCCAGGTGTCGAGCAGCCTGTAGTCAGGGGGGGGGCTCAATTCAAATCTCAAAGCTGAGGGGGCTCGATTCAAATCTCAATGCTGAGTCAGCATCACTAATTCAGACCTCAGTAGACTACTCGAAGTGTTCTAGGTGTCGAGCAGCCTGCAAGTGTTCTAGGTGTCGAGCAGCCTGTAGTCACATCACTAATTCAGCATCACTAATTCAGACCTCAGTAGACTACTCAAAGTGTTCTAGGTGTCGAGCAGCCTGTGAATGTTCTAGGTGTCGAGCAGCCTGCAAGTGTTCTAGGTGTCGAGCAGCCTGTAGTCTCCCCACTAATTCAGACCCCAGTAAACTACTCGAAGTGTTCTAGGTGTCGAGCAGCCTGAAAGTGTTCTAGGTGTCGAGCAGCCTGCAGTCAGTTTGGGGGGGGGTTCAACGCCGAATTATGCCAACGCCGAATCATGCCGGATTGGTCGATCATCCCGCGCCCGCGTATCGCTGCGGCCTCGCCCGGTCGATGGTTTCCGTAAGTCGCCGTGCTGCCGAGCCAACCGGTCGGCGACAAGCGTCGCCTCCCGCCCAGCGCCTGCTGTATCGCGAGGTGAGCAGACCGGTTGGCCTTTCAGGTTTCTCTCTTTTGGGGGGTTCTCTATTCTAGCCCGAGCAGATGCCCTCCCGCCTCAAGAAGAGAGGCATCTTGCCACGGAGTCACTACGCCAAAGAATCAGTTGCCATGCTGCCACGCCATCAGAATTAATGCCATACCGCTTCAGGCCATGAATCTTATCGCCATGCCATACTTTAATAAAGCTTGCTGATTAACCTTACCTCTGGTCTCTCATGATTGAAATGATGGTCTCGACCTAGTTTCAAGATGAAGACCAGACACGCTGCCCACACGTAATCTAGTGACATAGCGACCTCATCATCACATGTAATCCTAGCGTGACGACAAGTGCAGTAATCCCAGCGTGACGTTCGCGTGACGCACTTGCCTAGGTGACGCCGTTAATGTCGTCAGTGCAGTAATCCCAGCGTGACGTTCGCGTGACGCACTTGCCTAGGTGACGGCGTTAATGTCGTCAGTGCCGAGGCTATGACGCGGCAGTATTTATAGCCACACTGGGCGCACCATCGTCCTCTTTCCCTGACCTCTAGCCGCTGCACTTGAGCGATCTAATTCCTTCTCTGGAAGCCGCGTTTCACCCCACCCACCTCCCCAGTCCACCACCAATGTATTGACTCCTGAAGAATCCCCTACGGGTGGGGGGGGGGGGTTCTCTATTCTAGCCCGAGCAGATGCCCTCCCGCCTCAAGAAGAGAGGCATCTTGCCACGGAGTCACTACGCCAAAGAATCAGTTGCCATGCTGCCACGCCATCAGAATTAATGCCATACCGCTTCAGGCCATGAATCTTATCGCCATGCCATACTTTAATAAAGCTTGCTGATTAACCTTACCCTCTGGTCTCTCATGATTGAAACACATAACATAACATACATAACATAACATACAAGTTGAGACTTTTTATGGAAACATAAACATTTTATGAATACTTGTAAGCATGTCAGCTTTGGAGTTTGGTGTGGCTGCCTCTCCACAGCCACGATTGTCCTACTGGGCGCCAATGCATTGCGCTGGCAAGCCCTCTCCACCCGCGCTTACGTCACGCACCCCCAGCCCTATTATAGTAGGGACTAGGGAGAGATAAGACCTAGGGCTGCAACTAACGATTATTTTCATTATCGATTAATCTGTCGATTATTTTCTCGATTAATTGATTAGTTGTTTGGTCTATAAAAGGTCACAAAATGGGGAAAAATGTCAATCAGTGTTTCCCAAAGCCCAAGATGACATCCTCTAATATCTTATTTTGTCCACAACCTAAATATATTTAGTTTACTGTCATAGAGCAGTAAAGAAACCAGAAAATATTCACATTCAAGAAGCTCGAATCAGAGAATTTTGACTTTTCTTCTTAAAAAAATACTTAAAACGATTAATCGATTATCAAAATAGTTGTAGATTATTTTTCTGTCGATCGATTAATCGTTGCAGCTCTAAATTAAGATCACAGTTGCTCCAGTGACATCACTAATGTCATCACAACTGCCCGAGTGAAATCACAGTCCAAGTCTGGAATTTGTGTAATATTCTATGAGAGGCAGCAATGTGCCACAAGGCATCCAGTCTGCTGGAAAGCCATTAGAAGAAGATGAAGACACCAGGCAGGTTGAATTGATACCATGATCATGGTCTGATTCAAGGTTCGATGGGCGTTGTGTTCTCCAGTGACCTCCTGGCTCCTGCCCTTTTCTGTTGCAATGTGCTGTTATTTGCATACCTGTGGCAGGTTATGCCTATTTCAGACTAGGCGCTCCAAGCTCTCGGTGAGCTGTTTTTTTTTCTGCTCTGTGACAAACCCCCCCTGATCAGAAGCAAATCACGTTGGCTCAGCGCTCGCAAATCAGCGCTCGCTTGTTAAGTGTGAACTGTCCACAGATGCGAGCGGGGAGCTTCCCCGAGCACTCACCGATCAGTCACAGAGGTCTGACGGATATCTAGCCTCCTTGATATTTGGTCGTGTCGGAGAAGCCATTCAACCAGCTGCAGCCAATGAGAAGCACAAGAGAAGCTGTCATCTAGCAGCTCCCTGAATCATGCATCCATGAATTTGTCTAAAAAATATTTCCACAGGAGAGTTTCCTCTGTCCTGTTTATAACTACAGTTTTTAGTTTTGCAGTGCTGCTCGACATAAGGATTTATCAGGAGGACTGCCTCTATTCTCCAAACAATGTCACTGTATGAAGCAGCCTGGCACAGCTGGTACCTGTTGACTGCTCTCTGTGCTGGCTGGAGAGGAAGCCGCACCCTCCGTGAATCAGTGATAATTATGATAAGCCTGAATTGTGTTATGTAGACCGGACTGTATGCCCTCTGAGCACCGTGCAAGTGGTCTGAGGAGCAAAGACGGAGAAATGATTTATATTGTGAGAGCGTGTCTTTGGAAATAAAGCGAGCTAAAAAGTGAGCAGACCTTGTTCTTCACTGCAAATCAGCGCATTTCTCCTGTGTGTTTTGTGATAAACGTGGTTTGGAGACCAGACTGACAGACTTGTCGGGGACTCCTCCTGGTGGAATATCTTGTAATGTGTGATCCCCTATCGCAGCCCAGTCATATCGTCTGAAAACCAAAATGACTCCGCCTCTTCTAAACATGAAGTCTGGATCATGTCCGGCTAGCCAGAGCAGGATATTTTCCGGTTTTAGGATGAGGAGTCTGTGTTTAGAAACAGCTGGAAATGGTCCATATTCTCTCTGCCAGTGGGTGGGGGGGGGGGGGGGGTGTGTGTGTGGGTGCGGTAGCATGTATCGATAACAAGAAATGTGATATGGAAACAGCTTTAGCGAATCTGTAACCAAACTTCAAAAACATGCCGTTTTAACGGATGATCCATTCCGACCATTCAGGCAATAACGAGGGGTGGCAATGTGCAAAAAATGAGCGCTTGCCTTTGTTACATAAAGCCACCCAGTCAAAATAGTGTCGTCAATCACTGTGGATGATTTATTTTACAGGTGGCATTCAAGTCATATCTGACTAGTTTTCAATGTATTTCTCCCCACAAAAGTTAGGCTAGGCCTATGTCTCGATATAGGCTGTCAGTCAGTCAGCTCGTCTCATCGACATAACCAAATAGGCTCCTCTCCGCAGCTGTGTTAGCTTGGATGCTCACAGTCACAACACTGGCTGGCTGCCTCACAATACTTGGCTGCATCCAACTCGAGACAACTTTTCAGAGCATCGATGCTAAATTAACAAAGTACAGCACGCAGCTGAAGCACATGGCTAATTATTAATATGGATGTTAACGTTAATGTCAAAGGGTGGCGATTGACGATCTGACTGAGGTCAAGATCGCGCAACTCTAGTAGTAGGCTATCACATCTCCTTGTTGCATTTTTAAACTGGCAGATGGGGGACAAAGAAACGATTCAACTTTTATTTGTTTAATCACCTAATTTGGCTCTCTTCCAAATAATCCAGCCACATAACTAACGCTACGTCCATTCATGAAAATAATGATCACTGGGACATTAATGGTTTGTAAAGTGCCACCACCCGCGCACTCAGACATAACAGCTACATAATCCCGATCATGAGCTGCCAGTGTTAAAACAACAGCCGCTTTTCCTATAATGTGGATCCTATACTAGGCGCTCAGATGGTCATGATCCGCACTCGGGGAGTGCGCATAAGCCGGCTAATTGTTTCTAAACATGCAGGCCAACCGGCTAGGAGTTGGTTATAATCCAGATTCCACTGCATGTTTAGAAGGGGCTAGAGTCCTGATTACAAGACAGACATTGAAAGGTGTGAAAGGAACAGAGACTGACGACTGACGAGGATCTTGTAGTCTGTCTGTACGTGCCTTTAGCTTGAATAAGCCTCTGACCTCGCTTTGAAACTGGCACGAGCAGGCAGAGTTTTTTCTTTCATTTCTTCCTCGATAAACATGAACGGTCTTACCGGTGGACATGTTATGTAATCGTGTATGCCCCACCACCGTGTAACACCGGTAACATCGACTACCGCGGGAAGCCTAGTGTACAGTAACATTTCACATCATACCTTACCATATCCTTTCATATTATATAATCTACTGTACAATCAGTGTTGGGGTATTTACTAATTGTTACTTTTCTTTAAAGTAATGACTCATTACTCCCTAAGGAAAGTTATTAGTTACACTACTCGTACTCACTACGTTACCTTTGCTTTACATCCCGAAATGATTGTGGTAGGCGAACCTGAGTTCATTGGGCGATACAGTACCTATAGTAGATCCAAGCAGAAGTAGTGACATAATATTTCTTTAAGGTTTTTAATAAAGATAAAGCCCATAGCATTTAAATCAGACTTTCGGAGTCATATTTGCTACTTTGTTCATGTGCACTTTAGTAGTAATTACGATATTTATGACATGACTTGAAGGCAGCATAAGACGAGGGGAATCTTTCAATACTCATTGAGTGCCAATGACGTCTAAAGACATCAATTCAAATAGTAACGTAGAGTGCCAATGACGTCTAAAGACGTCAATTGCGTTTTTTGACGGTGGGACGTGGATCAAAGCCTGATGCATCTCCTGTGAAAGTATGGGGGATTTTGAAGGTGTATAAGCTATTTTACGGACCCATTAGGTGGCGACAGTGCTCTCCAGATTTGAGAAAGGTGAGGAAAAACAGCAGAAAAAGCCGTGATGAAACGGAAACCGATGCATGCTGGAGCCAGAGCGGCACAGATTGCTCTGGCTGGAGCTAACGTTAGCTGCGAACAGCAGCCAATCCGCTCCCACAACTGAGCCCCTCTGTCTCTGCTGCGATAGTTTCTCCACACGATTAGCCGCCAGAAAAGAAAACCAAAGCCAAACCATTCTCATGAGAATGGTTTGGCTTTTCGGTGTCACGCCGAAAATAGACTCTGGGTGCAGTGCACTTTGAAACGCGCAGCAGAAAGCCCAGAATCGGACGCAGCTTCATCCCAGCTCACAACCGAAACCCAAGAAACGTCAGACGAACTCAGCGAGCCCGATCCAGACTCCCCCGACGAGCGGCCGCCATCCGAACGTGGATCCGCAGGCAGCAGAGACTCGCCACCCGACGCAGGCAGCAGAGACTCGCCTGACACACGCAGCAGAGCCACCAGAGAGACTCCCACGGGGGAGGAGTTTGCAGTTGAGGGGGGTGGGGGTCAGGGGCGTAGGCAGAAATTCAATTATGGGTGGGCCTGGATAAAATGGGTGGGGCAATTGCATGACGAAATTTTGCGCGCAATGCGCACAAAATTCCTAGATGTCATGAAGTTGTCATGCATTAGACTCTGGAGATGATGTGCCCTGCGTTTTTAAGCTACAAAACCATTAGCTTGCAAGGGAGCAGCAAGTTTGCCTCTAGAAAACAACCAATTAAAAAAAAAAAAAAAAAAAAAAAAATTGGGTGGGCCAGGGCAAGAAGTGGGTGGGCCTGTGCCTACCCAGGCCCACCCGTAGATACGCCCCTGGAAGGAAATTACTGTTCAGATGTTTCAGGTCAGAAAATATTAGCTTCAGAGTCAGTGATTTGCTTGAAATGCTTCATTTCACAAAAGGCTCATTATCTCAGCTTCTAGTTTGAAACGTCTGTTTTTGGTGAAATCAACCTATCTTCTCCGGCTGATAACTAAAGAACGGAAAATGATATCAATAAACTTTTTTTTGCTGATGATACAAGAGAGTCTCATCGTTCTTTGGGCGTGTTCGGTGTTTACATAGTAATATCACACAATATTCTGTGGGTCTTGAGTTATCACTGAAAACGCTCTGAAAGGGCTGGCACTGGGAGCATCCGTTTTCCAAAAGTGGCTGGCACTCAATGAGTTAAAGAGGTTAAAAAGGCAAAAAAATGAAATGCAAGAGCCTATCTGTTAGAACAGTAACTGTAATGTCACTACTGAAACTGGAACCGGAATGCCTGACTTTACTCTGTTAAAAAGTAATGTGATACTTTGAACGCCCAACACTATATATTACAGGATATATCACATTGTATCAAATACCATGCATACAGTAATATATTGTATTCATGTTACCTGGCAGGTGGGCAGCGCCAGGCTCTCCGCCACCTCCCTGGGGTCCACCAGGCGGTAGAACTCGTCCTCCAGCTCCTGCAACTTCTGCTTCCTCTGGCTGACCTTCTCTCTCTCCAGCTGGTCCCGTTCAGCCCGCTCCGACGCCGACACCAGCAGCGGCACTGGGCACTAGGGTTGTCAAAAGTAGATTCAAGATTCAAGATTCAAGATTTTTATTGTCACTCCATGGTACAAGTATCACGTGTGAAATTCTTGTGCTGTGGACTCCGTTTACAACATAGTACAAATATAACAGGGCATATTGGGACGGCATTAGCTCGGGAGGTAGAGCAGGTCGGCCAATGACTCAAGGGTTGGCGGTTCGAATCCCGCTCCCTCCCAGCTGTTGTCGTTGTGTCCTTGGGCAAGACACTTAACCCTCATTGCCTCGTATGAATGGGTATTTTTTTTTTTTTTTTTTTACCTTTATTTATACAGGGAGAGTCCCTTGAGAGCAAGCTCTCATTTACAAGGGAGCCCTGGTGTACAAAGAACATATACAGCAGTTACAAAATTACAGGTTAACACAACAGACAATAACAAGCATCAAGAGCATTAATAAATAATTTCAAAGAAAACATGAACACACCCTGTGAGGAATGCTTTCTAAAAGTGCTTTAAAAGAAGCAAGCGGGATCAAATTATCTATTTTTAAGTTTTCCTGGAGCACATTCCATCTGTTGGGGGCGAACCAAGAAAAAGCGGTCTTTCCTTGTTCGGTTCGCACCCGTGGGACAGACAGTCTGATATAGGACCGCGATCGTGTTTGATAACCTCCACTGTTACAAGAAAGGAGTGCGGATAAGTAAGGTGGAAGTTTCCCAATTAATGCTTTATAAATAAATATCAGACAGTGCTGATCTCTACGCTCCGACAGGGAGGACCAACCCACATTTTCGTACAGAATACAATGATGTGTACTGAAAGCATCACCTGTAACAAAACGCAGAGCGCTATGATATACAGCATCAAGAGGCTTTAAGACGGATGGAGAGGCATACATGTAAATCACATCACCATAATCAAAAACTGACATTATCAAAGATTGGACAACAGTTTTTCTGGCCAATAGTGAAAAACAAGACTTGTTTCTATACAAAAAGCCGATTTTTCTCCTCAAATTCTTTGTGAGATGTTCTACATGTACATGAAAAGAAAGTTTGGTGTCCAACCAAATACCAAGATACTTATAAGAATGAACTAATTGAATTTGGTCGCCTTGAAGCGTACGGATACACAAATTATCATTTCTGTTTAAAGATCTTGAGAACAACATCCACTTTGTCTTAGTGGAGTTCAAAACTACCGGTAATTTAAGATCGAACAGGGACCGTTGCAACGAATCAACGAATGTCTATGAATGTTGGTGGTAGTCGGAGGGGCCGTAGGCGCGAAATGGCTGCCACGCTTCCGTCAGTCTTCCACAGGGCAGCTGTGGCCACATCACCCGTAGCTTACCACCACTGGTACGAATGGTGTGAATGAATAATGATTCCTGTGAAGCGCTTTGGGTGTCTAGAAAAGCGCTATATAAATCCAATCATTATTATTATTATTATTATTATATGAGTGCAAAAACAACAAGAGACACAACAAGCAATAAGGCAGTATAGTGATAAGACAAGTCAAAGACAGTGGCATATTCACTGCACATAGGTGCACATGTCATGTGCATACTTTAGACGTGCTTAAACATTTTAAATTCGGCGTATTTGACATACAGGTGCAAATAGCATATTCATTAAACATACAATTAAACTCGGCGTTTTAAATTCGGCGTATTTGACATACAGGTGCAAATAGCATATTCCTTATTAAACATACAATTAAACATTAGACATACGTAATGGTAGCAGCTACAGTACGGTACAGTACGGCTACTACACTATTTGTGTATGTTAAGGAGTCTCGTATTGATAGTATCGATAAGTATAGTATAGTTTGAAACGGATACAATACTCATTTGCAACAGGTATAGAAAGTATCGTTAAGTATTGATACAAAAAATTAATGGATAGTCATTTGCAACAATACCGATATCAGCAGCACTTTCTCTTGATGAAAAATCAAACATACTACTGATTTTTAGGTATCTGTTGCTTCAACCAGCTTAAAGTGTTCTGATAGGCTGAGGAATACAGCAGGTAATCTGCTATGTAAGTACACAGTTTTTTGGGGCTAGATTATGGAGAAGGGTGTGTCTGTCTATCCATCTGTCTTTGTTTATTTTTATGCCTCTTGATGTGTTGCCATTTACCCCTGACAAGGCTATCGATATTTTCCTGGGTATCGTATCGAAGTTAGAAATTATATTATCGTGACAACCCTACCGGGCAAAACACCGGCCGATACTCTGGGTCGCCGCCGTTGGACTGATGCGGCTGGTCCGGTCGGAGCTCCGAGCCCGTGGTGGCGTACGCTCCGTTGGCGGTGGCGGACATGTTGGCGTGGCCATTGGTGGTGCTGGTGGCGGTTGAGCTGCTGTTGCTGGCGGTGCTGCTGTGCTCCAGGCAGAAAGACTTGAAGCGCACCTCATCGTTTTCGGCCAGGATGGTCCTCATCTCCAGGCCGTGGTCAAAGGCGCACGTCACATGGAAGGCCACGATACAGGAGGGCATGGAGCACTGAGGAGGGGGTGGGGGAGAATTGAAGAGAAGAGTTGAGAAGAAAAGGAGGAAGATAGCAGAGGAATTACAGAGAGAGTGATAGAAGGAAGCAGACAGATTACAGAGAGAGTGACAGTGGAAGGTGGGACAAAGAAGGGGAAATCCCATTTGAGTATCTGGGTTCATTAAGCGACAAGTAAATTGAAGTGCTACGTGAAAGACAAACAGTTCTGGTTATTGGCGACAGCAAGCACATCCACTGTACACGGCATAAAGTATATACTGCAAACAAACGTACAAAAAGACAGTGCAGTACATGCATACAAAGTGCACGCACACAAAATAAGGCAGTGCGCACACACACGCACATTAAAATGAGAACAATCTGTCAACATGAGTATTTCAGAAATAATCTCCATCATCACATATTCACGTACGCTGGACATGCACATGCTGGTGTAACCAGGATGTGATGGTCTATTTTGCGTTTGGTTGCTAAGTTGCAAAGAGGTTGCTAAGAGGAATAAGGGCAATGGCAAAAAGTTACTGGACTTGTTACTGAAACTAACACATGAGTAGTCAGTCAAGGTGGACTTGTTACTGAAACTAACACATGAGTATAAGGCTGTCAAGGTGGACTTGTTACTGAAACTAACACATGAGTATAAGGCTGTCAAGCTGGACTTGTTACTGAAACTAACACATGAGTATAAGGCTGTCAAGGTGGACTTGTTACTGAAACTAACACATGAGTATAAGGCAGTCATGGTGGACTTGTTACTGAAACTAACACATGAGTATAAGGCAGTCAAGGTAGACTTGTTACTGAAACTAACACATGAGTAAGGCAGTCAAGGTAGACTTGTTACTGAAACTAACACATGAGTAAGGCAGTCAAGGTGGACTTGTTATTGAAACTAACACATGAGTATAAGGCAGTCATGGTGGACTTGTTACTGAA